>NC_043019.1:1168215-1198215 GCF_006345805.1 Octopus sinensis
CGTCCCGTCCAGGCGAGGAACCTTTACGCCAAGAAACCGGGAAACCGGCCCTTATGAGCCAGGCATGGCTCGAGAAGGAACAACCATAACAAAAACTTAGTTTTACTGGGAACTGGTACTGTTTAAATTGAAAGAAGAGTTCAGGTGGAATTACGGGATCCGTAGAAGGAAGACATCCTCACCCGTATATTTGCTTCTAGGATATGTGGTTATATCGCTTTCACCACCACTCTGGTGCCATTGCATAGACAAGATGGATTCAGATTCCTGAGCAGCATGATTGGGGTCCCCCTTTTTAAGTGTTAATTTATGTGGCGGCATCCTAGATGGCTGTAGAAAATTCGGGAACTCAGGTGAAAAAAACCCACAGCTTTGTCCTCATCAATGATAGCGTCGATCAATTTGAAAGACTGTTCTTGTCCTAGCAAGAGCTGCAAGAGATCCCAATTAATTTTGCCTCCAGCATCATTACGTGGAGGTAAAATAGCTCACACAGCCATTGACTTCTCCTAAAGTGTTGTGCAATGTTTGGAACATGTGCATTTTGAGATCACTGACAGTTGGTATCATCTCACCACAGGGTAACTCGTGTTTCTGTTGCTGTTGCAATTCTCCATATAAATGATAGCAAAGTGAGTATCAAATGAAATTAAAATCCTGCCTCAGTGACAGATCGATCACGTGTGTAAAGTTTTAACGATTTTGTTCACAGCATATTCTCTCTTGCAATTAAATTTTGAAAAAGAGAGAAAATGTCACCCTCCCATGAGAAATTACGTTAGCTTGGCTCGTGTAGGTTGCATGGCATCGCCTGTAACACTTTCCAATGTCTAATATGTACATGTACGATCTTTAGTGGGTATTCCTTCGCTACAAACAGTATAGTTGTCAAACTCGGTCACAGGAGATCAGACAATTGTTCGTGAATTTCCATAAAATTTTTATTTCTTTACTCTCTTTGGAAGGCGACATTTGCTTTAATGAGTCGAAAGCGAAAGGAGAGGAGAAAAGGAAAGATGTATGTACGCGTATATAAAATGGAAGTGTGCATGCGTGAGAGAGAGAGAGAGAGAGAAAGACAGACAGACAGACAGACAGCTAGAGAGAGAGACATTAAGTGAGTTAAGGTGTGTGTTGTCATCTATATTTTTTGCATGTAAGTGTAAGTAGCTCTCTCTCTCTCCATCTCTCATACATGCACACACACATCGTTTATATAAAGTACATGCATACATATCTTTTGTATGGGTGTGAGTGTGTGGCAGAGAGATAGAAAGAGAGTAAGCGAGTGAAGGTTGTGTTGTCGAGTATAAGTAAGGGATCACTTTCACACATACTCTCTTTAATTTACACGTAAATACATAGATATTAAGGCATACATCTTCTTTGTATGTCTGTGTGTGTGGGTGAGAGAGGGAGAGAGAGAGAGAGAGAGAGAGAGAGAGAGAATGAAGATGTCTCTTTGACATGTATACAGTTTTTTTGGATGTATGTGTAAGTGGCACTCTCTGTCTCACACATACCCGCACACATTATCTTTCATATACACGTACATATATACAAACATATGTATACATCGTTTTTGTATGTGAGTGTGCGTGAGAGAGGGAGAGAGAAAGAGTGAGTGAGAGCCATTCACACAACAACACGCCTTCACTCACTCGCTCTATCACACACACATACGTCCATCATTCACTCTTTCCTCTCTTTCAATTTCTGCTCTCGAAGTAACGCAAGGATACCATGGACGGTTAAGAGGGAAAGGTCCCTTGAACCCCGTTCCCCTTTACCTGGTGATATAATTGAGAAGGTTATAGATTTAAAGTGAAGGTGCATGGCTAAGTGGTTAGAGCTTCGAGCTTACGATCGTGAGGTTGTGAGCTCGAATCCCGGACCGTTGCTCCAGTTCACTCAGCTGTAGAAATGAGTTGCGACGTCACGGGTGCCAAGCTGTATTGGCCCCTTTGCTTTTCCCTTGGATAACATCAGTGGCGTGGAGAGGGGTGGCCGGTATGCATGGGCGGCTGCTGGTCTTCCATAAACAACCTTGCCCAGACTTGTAACTAGGAGGGTATCTTTCTAGGTGCAATCCCATGGTCAGTGTCGTGACCGAAGAGGTGCCGACTATAGATTTAAAATTGTAATATCCAGTCGAGTTGCTCCAATATAAGTCGAGTTGCTCCAAGAATATTAAAAATATCTAAGGTAAGTTATCATCTTATAATATTTTTCAATCCGTTTCCAAGAATAAATACTCACATCGGATTTAAATGTGAAACATCAAGTGTTAATAAGGCCAGTTGTTCTAAAAATATCCAAAATATGTATTGGAAGTTTATCAATTTATAGCATTTCCTAATCTTTATCCAAATAGAAATAGTCACATCAGAATTAAGTATGAAATATCGAGTGTACTCACACTAATCTCATTAGGTCTATTCCACGAA
Organism: Octopus sinensis; assembly: GCF_006345805.1. Lineage (NCBI taxonomy): Eukaryota > Metazoa > Mollusca > Cephalopoda > Octopoda > Octopodidae > Octopus > Octopus sinensis. The sequence continues at coordinate 1,170,663 of NC_043019.1, forward strand.
TAATTATTTGAATAATTCATGTAGAAATCTCTAACCTATGTCACGGAAATATTGAACTTTAAAATTTATCAATCATATCGTATTAGTTGAAAGATACCCTAGAGTGTATATTGCCTAAACGACCGAATGAATAAATGATTTATATCAGCGTAATAAGAGTTTTCACCGGGAGTGCTTCCGTATGAAGACCTATCGTTATTTAGAAAACTTACTGTTTCTTTTTCTTCTGAAATTTACATAAGTTGTGTGTAACATCGAATTTTAAGTTTTACATTATAGCAATACCATTTATTTACATTATTTCCATTCGACGGATATTTGTCCTCCAGCCTTCATCAGATGTCTTTGAGAAATTTCGAACCTGGGTTATCATTTCTAAGGTATTTTTCGATGTGGTTGTTGTTTCTGTTATTATTATTATTATTATTATTATTATTATTATTATTATTATTATTATTATTATTATTATTATTATTATTATCATTAGTTTTATTTTTATAGCGTGATTTCACTTCTCTACCGAGCGCATCTCTGTGTGCATTGGGTATGTGCTGTGATTTGTTGTGATGCTGTGATGGTTACTGTATTGAAATTATTATTATTATCATTCAGTAGTTTTATTTTTATAGTGTGCTTTCACTTCACTACGGAGCGCAGCTCTGTGGGCCTTGGGTATGTGCTGTGATTTGTTGTGATGCTCTGATGGTTATTGTATGGTAAGTGTTCTGCGTAGGATGTGTGCAGTGCCTAGTAGTGCAATTTTCTGTATGTTATATGTGTTTGTAAGTCCTGGTGTTTTTGTTATGTATTTGTCTGAATATTTTTATATCATGATAAAATATTTTTTTATCCTACTATGATAGGAATTGTTTCTGTTTTTAGATTCCACATTCTGGTTACCTCTATTTCCAGGTCTTTGTATTTTGAGAGTTTCTCCATTTCTTTTAGAGACACGTTGTCATCTGCCGGTACTGATACATCAATTAGAAAGCATTTTTTTTCTTCATGATCTCTGACAACTATATCTGGTCTGTTGGCCTTAATTTCTCTATCTGTGTGTATTGGCACATCCCAGAGTATGGTTGCTTTCTTGTTTTCTGTGACCTTTTCTGGTGTGTGCCTATACCATCTTTTTTCTGTTGTTATTCCATAATGTTGGCATAGCTTCCAATGTATGTAGGTTCCAACTCTGTCATGTCTGTGAATATATTCCTTCTGAGCCAGGACTGGGCAGCTAGAGATAATATGATTTATTGTTTCTTGTCCATCTCCACATATTCTGCAGTTACTTGTTATATTTCTTTTCATTACATGTTTTTGGTAATTTCTGGTGGGGAGGCTTTGGTCTGGTGCTGCAATTAAAAATCCCTCTGTCTCTGCTTTGAGTCCTGAGCTTCTCAACCATTGCTGGGATTTTTCTTTGTCTATTTCTTTTGCATTTAGTTTAGTCCAGTATTTACCATGAAGGTGCTTTTCTTGCCATCGTTTTATCATGGTTCTTTGCTGTTCTAGTTTTAGTTTGGATTTCATTTGTTTTATAGCTTTTGTTGTTTCTTCATCTTCTTCTTCTTCTTCTTCTTCATATTTGTTAGGTGGTATGATTTCTTGTTTGTATTTGTCAGCTTCCTTAAATACTGAGAACAGTTTTTTGTTTTGCTCGTGTTTTGCCGCTATCTGTATCAGTTTTCCTTCCTTCTGAAGTAGATATTTTTGTAGTCCTATGGTGGTTATTTTATAGTAGTTTTCCAGTTGTATAAGGCCTCTACCACCTTCTATACGTTGTATATATAGTCTTTCTATGTCAGATTTTGGGTGATGCATCCTAGATCCTGTCATTATTTTTCTTGTTTTCCTATCTATTTTGGTCAGTTCATTTAGTGTCCAGTTAAGGATATTGTAGCTGTAACTTATAACTGGGACAGCTAAAGTGTTAATACCTATTATCTTGTTTTTAGCATTGAGCTCTGTTTTTAGTATTGATCTAACTCGTCTATAATATTCTTTTTTTATTTTCTCTTTCATTTGTGTGTGTTGTGTCTTATCTAGTTCATAGATTCCTAAGTATTTGTAAGTTTGGATTTGGTCTAATTCTTTTATTTCATTGGTTTTATCTAGTGTGATGTTGCTACTCTTTACTAGTTTTTCTCTTTTCATGGTTACTTTGGCGCATTTTTCCAATCCATATTTCATATCTATATCTTTGGTAAATCCATGAACTGTCTTTACTAGTGTTTCCAGCTGTTTGTCATTTGCAGCGTATAGTTTTAGGTCATCCATATATAAAAGGTGGCTGATCGTTTTACCGTAACATTTATATCCGCATCCAGTTCTATTTAGCATATCAGATAGAGGTGACAGTGCCAAGCAGAAAAGTAGTGGAGAGAGCGTGTTTTCCTGGAATATTCCTCTTCTAATGGGGATGGATTTGGTTTTTATGAATCCCTCTTTTGTTTGGATCTGTAGCACTGTTTGCCATTTATTCATAGAGTGTCCTATGAATTTTATAATTGTTGGTGCTACTTTGTTAATGGCTAGCGTTTCGAGGATCCATGTGTGGGGGTGCTATCAAACGCCTTTTTGTAGTCGATCCAGGCCATACTGAGGCCTTTCTTATTTCTGTGGCTGTCTTCAATTATGGCTTTATTAATCATTAGTTGATCTTTACAGCCACATCAGCCTTTGCGGCATCCTTTCTGCTCTTCTGGAAACAGGTTTGTTTTCGTCTAGGTGCTTGTTCAACTTTATTATTATTATTATTATTATTATTATTATTATTATTATTATTATTATTATTATTATTATTCAAGTCACTGCTTGGAATCGAACTCGGAATCATGGGGTTAGTAGCCCGCGCTCTTGACCACTATTATATGGGCAATTATGGAGTGAATTTTATGTCTTATAAAATTAATATTTTTCTATCCGTCCTTAATACCGGTTCCCATATACTACTCATATCTGCACTCGGTCTGCTTAGGAGGTTGTTGTGTCCTAGCATATGTGCTGCTTCTTTTAGTTTTCGTATTTTCCAGTAGTGTTCCATTGGTGCTAACTTCATCCCTGTCTATTATTTAAACTATATGGCCCCTCCCTATTTTTCCATACCTGATCAGCTATACCCGATTTATCAATATCTCTTCGGGTCACAGCTTTGCGATGTTCGTCTACCCTTATTTTGAGGGGGCGGCATGTTTCGCCTTTGTATAACCTACCACAGCTGCATGGGGTGGAGTACACGAGATTCTTAGTCATATTCTATTCTATTGGTGGTTTTACTCGAAGGAGATATTTCCGAAGTGTTGTATTAATCTTGAATACTGTCCTGATGTCACATGGGCCGCATATCTTTTGTATCGTTTTGGAGAGGCTTTTCAGATAGGGTAGACAGACTGTGGATAGTTTATTGGCCTCATCCTCTCTCGTCTTCATAACTGGAGTGGATAGTCTTTTTTGAGGATAGTTATTGATTAACAGATTGTTATTGAGCTTTATCATTCCTTCGTGGTGTATATCACGATCGTTACTTATATTCCTTGCACGATATTTTAGGCACTGAGCAATCCCTCTCTTTACACTGTATGAATGTTGGGAATTGAAGTTGGGATATCGTCCAGTAAAGGTCGGTTTGCGGTATACGAATGTCCTGAATCCATAGCCGGTGCGTGTTATTAATACGTCCAGGAATGCCAGCTGATCGAAAATACCATAGGAATGAGAAGCCAGGTTCGAAATTACCCCCAAGACACCCGAAGAAGGCTGGAGGGTATATCAGCCGAAACGTTGTGTTAACAACAAACAAGATGAGGACAAAAATCCGTCGAATGTAAATAGTTTAAATAATGTAAATAATGTACATAATTCCTCATCTCTTAAATATAAAACTATAGTAATACCAGTTCTTCACGGAGAGCCCCTGCGACAGCAGGGGATGCAGGGTATTAGCGCCGGCCCTGCTGTAAGCAAGTTTATGACTTGTGGTTACAGTTAGGGTTAGTATTTAGCGAGTATGGTGTTATTGTAAATATTTACCAAACTTTTATCTAATCACAATTATGTTTATCAGCAAACAACGTTTGTGTGAAAGTGTTGGTGTGAATGCGCACGCGACAGGACCGTACACAGAAATCTTATTTAGAAAAGCAATTTTATATACTTTGCTGTCAATTCATTGGATTAATCCCAACGTTTTTGGTTAAAATATATTGTTTCTTGTAATTAATCTATACATATAAAGCTGAAGTTGTTTGTGTGTGGGGGGGGTAGCATTCAACTAACACTATCTCCTCCGAGAACCTGCAGCGCAAGTTGACCAAAATTGAGAGTATGATAGAAGAAGGCTTGCTCTTTATACCGTAAGAGCAAAAATTCAAATCGAACCAAGTTAAGACTAAAAATTATTTACATCAAAAAGGTGGGGTTTTTTTCTATGAAAATCAATATTTTTAACGATTTTTTATTGCTGTGTCGCCATTTTTCGGTGTATTTCAATATATAAAATGTTCACTTAAAGAGAATAACAAGCTACATAATGCAAAATTTTTACTTTCAAAAAAGATTGAAACTATGTCAAAACGTTGTTAGCGCCACATCAAAGTCTACCGTTTTAAGCGCAACTAAAAAAACAAGTCCCGAACAACGCCGAGCTATACTGCTAGTTATTGAAAAAATGAGAAAAATACCATCCCCTCTTTTGCAAAAGAAAGTAATTTTGGCGGTAAGGACTAAAGCCCTTGTTTCATTGTCAGAATTAAAAAGTGTTTATCTTTACTTTAAAAGACAAAGAGGTGGGATCGTTGACGCATGAGGGAGAATTATTCAATGAGAATCATTTACCTATAAAGCAAAAAAGCAAAACCGACGTATATGACAGGTATGTAAAACATGTTTCTGTTTACATTCTCTTCATTCGCATCAGCTGTAGAGATTGCTGCGCGCACACAGAAACAGGGAAAATTTCCCGACATTTTACTGTTATTTTTAGCAGTTCATTTTCAGTTTAAAATTTAAAATTTGGTGGGGAGGTGCGGTTTAAAATTTTGAAAACATGTTTTTTTGCATACTGGAAATCACCGTCATCGAAAACATAAGAATCCGCAGAAAACGAAAATCGGAAGGGTCGTACAGAGGGGGGAGGGCTACACCGCCTATATGTGAAGGGCCATAATTTGCCCCAACCCCGCAATTTAGTATATATTTCTTTACTACCCACAAGCGGCCAAACACAGAGGGGACAAACAAGGACGGACGAAGGGATTAAGTCGATCACATCGACAGAGTGCGAAACAGTACTTTATTTATCGACCCCGAGAGGATGAAAGATAAAGTCGACCACGGCGGAATTTGAACTCAGAACGTAACAACAGACGAAATACCGCTAAGCATTTCGCCCGGAATGCTAACGTTTCTGCCAGCTCGCCGCCTCTTCATGCCAAATTTAGTATAGGTTGATCCAACGGTTTGACCGTGCATATATGTGTCAGTGTGTGTGGGTGTGGGTTTGGGATGGGTGCATTTTATTTTGCTAAAGTAAAAAATAAAATTTCTTGGCAATGGTGATACTATATAAAACTGTTATGGACATGTTATTGATTCTAGTCTCTTTGATTAACTGTCAGTGAATATGAAATATTTTCGTTGGCGTTTTAATACATCGGTTGAGTTAATAGGTCTGAAAACAAATAAAAGTAACAAATTCACTAACAAGATGCGCAGTAAATTTATAACACTATGTCTTCATGTGGAGGCGCATGAAGCTATTTCGTATTCAATAAATGCACCAGGAAAATAACCAGCACTATGTCAAACTGTTCTAGCTTAATAGATATTGATCAGAAGTTAAGAGTGGCTGTGTGGTAAGTAGGCTGCTAAACAACCACATGGTTCCGGGTTCAGTCCCACTGCGTGGCATCTTGGGCAAGTGTCTTCTGTTACAGTGCCTTACAAAGACTGAAGGACCACAGCAATAAGTGTGGAAATCGGAGAGGATAATATGATGAATAAAACCATAATCTATTTTCTTTTACCGAAAGCCAGGTACCTTTCAGCAACCCCACGTGAATATAGATATATATATGTATATATATATGTGTGTGTGTATGTATATATATATAAAATCAAAATAAGCAACAAGGATATCCATGGTAGTGTAGTACAATCGTTTCATGCTACTTTATTTTATTAAACAATGTAAGTATTACATCCGTTTTAAAATGTAGAGAAATCTTCAACCACATATAGAATTTTAATAATTAAATGGACAATGTACATTTTTATACTTATTTCATTTACCAACATTACAAAGAGGGTAAATATATAGACAGAGAGGTTAATTTCATCATTAAGAACAAGGTAGTGGAAGGTCCTTCTTCATCTGCAGATTTTTTATCACTACACATATATATATATATAATATATATATATATTATATATATATATATATATATATATACCATAAACGTTCCATGAACATTTTAGCGTTTATGTTTGTATTCATAGTAATTTCTCCGTATACTATGTATGATATTGCATCATAACCTGAGCGTGTTTGCACAATAACCATAGCATCAACAAGGCGGTGAAGTTATGAAACGATTGTATAAAAGTTGAGAAGCAATATATTACTACGATAATTATATTGATGTTTACGTAGCATCTTGTGTATAAGACTCTATATATATATATGTGTGTGTGTGTGTGTGTATGTGTGTGCATTTATATATATATAAACTTATACAGAAGATACTACATATATATAAACATAATATTCGTAGTAATATATTGCCTCTCAACTTTTACAAACGTTTCAAATCTTCACCGCCTAATTGATGCAATGGTTATTGTGCAAACGCGCTCATATTATGATGCAAAGATATATATATATATATATATATTATATATGTGTATAAATTGCTATGAATACAAACATAACGTTAAAATGTTCATGATACGTCCATACTAACAGACTTGCGAAATTCTACAAAGAAACGTATGTTTTTGTCAAATATTACCACTCTTATGTAACATCGTATATAAAGGAACTAGCGGCATCTCTAATTTTATGACCAGGATTTGTATTCTTCTAAATAGAAATGTGTGCGCATGTATAAACAAAAACACACACACACACACACACACACACATACATATATATATATATATATATATATATATATATATATAATATTGCACATACACACACGTTGTATTTATGAATGACAGCAGGACAGACATTACGCAAACATGTACATTAGCTCAAATTTAATGCGTTTGACGAAGGGCATTGAACTCTGGCTATAAAGGTCACTAATGGCGAAATAGCTGTAAGATCATAAAAGTTATTACGAAACTTCTATTCTTTTCTCACATACTATATTAATGGAATATAAAGCTCTGTAGTGACCTACGATTTCAGATCTTCTCCAGGGAGGAAGAAGTCTGCAAATTCGCAACCGATTACAAATATGAATATATATAATGAGAATATATAAAATTAGTGCGTAATATATTTCTATATATAATTCGAAATGGAATGTATCTTATGTATGCATACATAAATACACACACACACGCACATATACATATATATATATATATATATATATTATATATATATATATATATATATATATATATATATATATATATATATATATAGGGATTTGGTGATATCAAACAGTTCTTCTAATGGCTCAAATTTGCCTTTCTTGGGGCATTTGTCATATGAATGAAGAGTATTTTCGAGCTTGGACCGCATTGCTTGCTCGGAAATGATTGTAACTTCAGATTATCTCCGCGACTCTCTCCTTTCTGCCTTTAATTGTTTTACCAACAAGCACCGACAAACAATCTGCTCTTTAAGTGGGATTTCGCTTCTGCTGGGTAGTGATGCTTCTCCTACAGGTACACGTCCTCTATATGAGTACGACTGGACACTGCAGGAAATTTCTCCTCCATTTCTCCTTGTTCTTAAAAACTTAGATTTCCCTGAATAACATAGCACTACCAGTCATTCGGAACTCGTTCCCGCCTTCGTTCTCGTTCTAAGGAGAAAATTTTTAACACTTTCATATATAATATATATATATATATATATATATGAAAGTGTTTATAAAAAAATATATGTATATTGGTTATTTATGTATTGGTTTACGTCTATCACTGCTTGAGTTGCATAATAGTGGTTTTATCTCTAATTTATATTATATATATATATATATACATATATATATATATAAATATATATATATATGTATGTATGTATGTGTATATTTATATATATATATATATATTGTATAGAGGACATTATTAAACATAAATGCCACACGCTAGGAGGGACTTTCAAAGTCATTACTACCAAAAATAAACGAATCGTACCGAATACAGCTCTCGAAGCAAGATGAACAAAAGACGTAGATAATACGTTAATTGCGAAATCACAGGTAATCTGGAACTAAATTATGTTTCTAAATGTCTTGTTTCGAGAGCTGTATTCGGTACGACTCGTTTATTTTTTGTAGTAATGACTTTGAAAGTCCCTCCTAGCGTGTGGCATTTATGTGTAATAATGCCTCTATACAATATAAACAAATATTTTCAAGTGAAAAAATTATCAGATAATTTTCAGATTTTTTCTCTTACGAGGTTTTTCACGATTTTATCCTTAATTGTTAAATTTATATATATATATATATACATATATATATGTGCGTGTGTGTGTGTGTGTGTGTGTGTGTCTCTGTGTGTGTGTGTATTTATGTATGCATACATAAGTTACATTGCATTTCGAATTATATATAGAAATATATGACGCACTAATTTTATATATTCTCATTATATATATTCATATTTGTAATCAGAAGCTTTACTTAGCCCCGGTTCAGTTACCCAACACCAAAGCACGGGAAAAGTGGGCTATTCGACAGACAAAGCCGCAAGCAAGCACACTATCCATCTTTCCAAGAGAAGAAGATGCTCGGATACTGAAGCCTCACATTCTTTATCAAACCCAAAAGCCCTGGTTACAGACAGTGACTCTGTAGAAGAGATTGAAGAGTACAAGTATTGTGAATATGACAGATTTGATAGAAATGATAGCGATAGTGATGGCACTTATTCCTCCACAAGAAGACACAGCAAATCTGCAGTTCGTACGAGACATGTAACTGGAACAAACGTGTCTACCAAAAAAAAAAAAAAATGAGAAAATCTGCAAACAGTTGTCAGAGGGGATTGATATCCCAGTTCCTAGACAGAAAGGCATTTACATAGGCACCCTTAAAGGAAGCTGGTCTTTCATTGATTAAAGAAAATGAAATTCAAGAAATCAGACAATAACTATGAAATAGAACGAGTAGTTCTGCTTCACTGCAGACTGCATCGAGCATCTGACTTAGGTGTACATACACACGCAGACACACACACGCACACGCAAATACATATAGGGATATGTGACCTCGTGTGCGCCGCCGGCAATTTTTTTTCCTCTGTCTTCCCTTCTCGGGATCTTTCCTTCTCCTTTGTTTCCGACGAAGAGGTCCCTTCTTTCCTTAGCGTCCAATAATACATTATTTGTTCCACGTCCTCGCGTTGCTGTGTGCTTTTTTGTGTTTTCTTGTTTGGATTAACTAAATATATATATATATATATATATATGTGTGTGTGTGTATGCATATATATGTGTATCTATAAACATATGCATGTAGGTATATATATATATATATATATATATATATATATATATGCATGTTACTTGTATATATATATAACGTTGAGTGACACATAATAAACATAATAAAAATATGTTTATATTAGCATGTATATATATATATATATATATATGTGTGTGTGTGTGTGTGTGTGTGTGTGTGTGTCTATGTGCAAGCATATATACGTATGTATGTATATATACAAACACACACTCGCACAATCACATATGTATATAAACTTATACAAACACAATCACATTTCAGTACGCACATATATATATATATATATATATATATATATATATATATATGTATAAACGAATGTGTACGCGAGTGCATGACCAAACGTCTATGTGCGAGTGTGTACCATTAAATGTGAGTGTATGACTGTAGAGTGTGCAGCTGCAGTACGAGCCGCTCCCACGAGTTATTTCAGTACAGAATCTAGTATAAACAACTCAACTCCTAGATTAGGATGCTTTAGAAGCTGTTAAGTCTATGGGAAAAAGAGCTACAATAAACGAGATATATTCTGGGAGGAATATGGTTTTGATCTAGCAGCAGATCTATAATTAGTAATAAAACATATTCTCATTGTCGATAATCGATGTCAGCTCGAAATAAAACACCTCTTCGCATGTGAATCAACATCATTTATTTCCTCAGCCAGCCATTGAAATCTTCCACGCAGATAACAGATAACAGATAAACATCAACATCCAATAAATGGAACGCTTATTTATTTTAGCATTAACATCGCCATAACGATATTTTAGCGACAAAAGCAAAGCAAATAAGGAATATATTACAGAGCTTTAAGAAGAAATGGTATGGGAGTGCAATGTTTGTATATGTGTGTATGTATATATATATATATGTATATATCATTATATGTGTATACATGTGTTTATATATATATATAATATATATATATATGTATATGTATATATCATTATATATATATACGTTTAAATATATATATATAAATATATGTATATGTATATATCATTATATATATATACGTTTAAATATATATATATAATATATATATATATATATATATATACATATATATATATACATATATATATATACATATATATATATATATATATATATATATATATATATATATATAATATATATATATATTATATATATATATATATATATACGAGCGATTACTCAGACGAAGGAACGGTATTATATAGATTATTGGGAGTTACATCTATAAATCAAATAAGTCCGATTGAGTCTCTTTGTTATTTTGGGTTTCAAGTCTGTGGCTAGTTGTTGGCCATCGGCGTATGAAGGAATGCCCGATTGAAGGCAATCAGTTTACTACTTGAAACGAACCTGCGATTGGTTGACATAGGTTACGCGGTATGGCGTTTTGATGCTCCTATTTCAGCGACAACAATTAGTCGGAAAACTCCGCATGGTGAATAGGAAATCGACTGCGTGGTGGAGAGGAGAATTGCTGTGTGGTTTTCGGGGGGAATAGAAAGGAGCGGTAAATGTGGAGGTATAAATGTATATATATATACCTGTATATACCCATATATCTGCGGGCATGAATACGTGCTGATGCGAGTATGTGTGTGCATAGATGTACATTCAGACATTCAAAATATATTGTTATGAACTGTTGGATAGATTGTCGCTGTAATTTAACGGTGAACACTTGTCGCACATCGAATCGCAATCATTCGTCATAGACACATATGCGTCTTTGATACTCAGCAAACTGAATGCAGCGAGCTGGCAGAATCGTAAGAAGGTCATGCTTAATGTTATTCTATCCATCCTTACGTTTTGAGTTCAAATTCCACCGAGACCAACTTTACCTTTCATCCTTTTGGGCTCGTTAAAATAAATGTCGGCTGAGTACTGGGACCAGTATTTATTGACTTAAACCCTCCCCACACATTTTCTAGTATTGAGTCAATATTTTCAACTAATTACATGCGAGCTCATTTAGTGTATAGTTTGGGTGATGGAACAACTGAAAGTCATGGTTGTAATCGGCCGTCGTCTAGCTAGTCATAATATGAATTATTTTTGCTATCACTAAAATCAAGTAGTCTCATCAGAAATGTATTTATATATTTTTTTCCGCTTTCCGTTGCATATTATTCAGAGACACTCTGTTTTGTCTTCGGCGTTACACCTCTGACTTGCGATGACAGGAAATAAAGGAAAAAATTTATAAAAATTTTTGGTAGTTTTGCTTCCCAACGGTGCATGGAATTACATTAAATTGATTCATTTTTGAGCTTCTATTATCGTGGTTGGCTAAATGTATTATAGCTGTCACATACATGAGAGTTATGCCAGCAGGAGACTGTTGGTACGGACACCTACCTCGAGTACAATCCCAAAAGAAGTCACCTAACAAAAAAGCGATGCACTGATTCTGCATATGGGTCGGAGTTGGAGAGAGGACGTACAAACTAACCCAGCTATAAATTTACTTCCTTGCGTATACTGCTTACACTGTATACATAAATATATGCAAATATCCTCACACGCATTCATACATGTATAAATATGATTATGCGAATTTCAGTAAGTTCCTCAGTAACCTTCGAGAATATATGTTACTCTCTAATAAATAGATGATATAGTAAAACAACTGATGAAAAACAGAAGTTTTCATAAGCTTTGTTCTTGAAGTTTTTAGTTCTTACTACGGTAGGAAAGTGGTTATTATTGCTGGTTCACACTAAGATAGATCTGATGGTGCCAACCGAAAATCAAAAATTTTCCAGCTTTGTCGCACCTACATACATTCATATATATACGTGTCGTGTGTAGATAGATACGTATTAGAATATAATAAAATGTTTCCTGCCCCTTTTAAAAATCCCGCCTTTCAGAATGTCAATGTACTTAAGCTAATTGACCAATCCAGTGTCTGGTACACTACATCGAAAACTTTTCTCTGCTAGTTTGCTGCCTGGCAGAAACGTTAGCACGCTGGGCGAAATGCGTAGCCGTATTTCGTCTGCCGTTACGTTCTGAGTTCAAATTCCGAGGAGGGCGACTTTGCCTTTCATCCTTTCGGGGTCGATAAATTAAGTACCAGTTACGCACTGAGGTCGATATAATCGACTTAATCCGTTTGTCTGTCCTTGTTTGTCCCCTTTTGGCTTTTTGTGAGTAGTAAAAAATATATATAATTAATTACATTGGAAAACTTACTATAAATATGTCAGCCCTTGATTCTACAGAATTATGAGCAAACATGAAACATTTTTGTTTCACGGTGCAGCTTTCACCAATTAAACGTTAAAGATAACATTCGGTCTTGAATGGGATTGCACCTAGAAAGTTCCCTTCCCAAGGTACAAGTCCGAGCAATGTTGTCTATGTAAGACCATCAGTCCCCATGCATACCCAACTCCCCACATCATGTCACCGATGTTCTTCAAGGGAAGGGCGAAAGCTTGGCACCAGCGACGTCGCAACTCAATTTTTGCCAGATGAGTAAACCGGAGCAACGAGAAATAAAATGTCTTGAGCTAGAACACATCACACAGCCCGGTCGCGGAATCGAACTCACTGCCTCATGATTGTGAGACCGACTCTCCAATCACTGAAATATGCTTTTTCACTAATTACCCACCAATATAGATACAATTGTGCGCATCGAGTTGCGCCGCATAATTTTATAAGGTACATAACTAATATACCTTTATTTATTTATGGGCCCCTTTTCAAGCCTAGCCAGGTTCATGGACCCGGTTTCCCGGTTTCTATGACATATGTGTTCCTCCCAGCTGGACGAGACGCCAGGCCATCACAGCGTTACTCAATAAACAGGAAGAGAGAGTGAGAGAAAGTTGGGGCGAAAGAGTACAACAGGAGTTGCCACCCCACCGCCCCTGCTGGAGCCTTGTGGAGCTTTTAGTTGTTTTCGCTCAATAAACACACACAACGACCGGTCTGGGAATCGAAACCGCGATCCTTCGACCGCGAGTCTGCTACCCTACCCACTGGTTCATTGCGCCTCCACATTGAATACTACACACATTAAAATTTAAATAAAACGTTAATCAAAATGTTCAAAAAATTTTTGGGGGGAAATTCAGAAATACTGAAACCCTTTCATGGCCATTGCGCCTCCTAACTAATGTACTACTCAGAAATATTACTTAAATTCATTAGTCGCATATTATTAATTGTACGTCTTTAAAGAGATCCTTTCAAATAGCTGTGTTTGATCTGATAAATATTTTGCCCAGCGCAACGCAGTTGAGTAAACAGATAACAAAATATGTAAACCAACAGTGTTTATTTTCCTGCAAGCTGTAGAAATAAAGGGGATAGAGACTAACGCTACATTTAGACGACAAATTAATGCAACAAGTGAAATGGTTTAGACGATGAGTATTGTGCGATTCATGGAACAAATTGTTCATTGATCCAAGTTATTTTTTGTGACATAATCTAACGTAATTGTCTGGCATAATTAGGGTGATACAGAGAACTGAATGTGTCGGAGAATCGTTGTTGTTTAGACGTTGATTTGGTGCGGTTGAATTTGGTGCGGTCAGCTTATTGTTGTCCCAAGCCCATTTGGAGAGTTGGGCCATCGCAGCAGCTGCCTTGCCAATGCGTATATTGAGCTCAGCGTCAAGGGATAGGTTGTAGGTTACGGTAGAGCCCAGATAGGTAAACTTCTCCACCTCTTGTAATCTGTGGTCTCCAATATGTATGTTTGGGGTGTCCGATGTAGCCTGACCCATGTTCAACCTATTTAATTGTACACACACACACACACACACACATATATATACGACGGTCTACTTTCAGTTTCTGTCTATCAAATCCACTCACAAGACTTCTGTCAGCTTAAGGCTATAATAGAAGATACTTGATCAAGATGCCAGGCAGTGGAACTGAAACCGGAACCATGTGGTTTGGAAGCAATCTTCTAATCATACACGCACAACTGATAATTTCTAGCTTACACATAATGAAAAATAATGTAACGTGGAATTGTTGTTCTAATGGTTATCTAACCATTCAAAATATGGTTATTTGTGACGAAATGTAATAAAATAATGCTTTATATTTATCAACAAGAAATGTGCTTCAATACCTGGTACAGTTTGATCGCAGCAATGTTTGGTTGCTAGTTTTAGAGAACGAGAGCCTGGTTTGCTTCGGTAGAAATTTTTTGCACTTACTAACTCTAGCGGACCAACATTATTCATTTATTGTACTATGAACTTTACTGTCCAAGATATATCTTGCACCTCCGTTGTTCTGTTCTCAGTGAAGCATACATTTTACATCTGAAATATATTTTATTATCAAATGAAGAAATAATTCATACAAAAACTCTACCAGATACAAGACTAATACATTGTATAAATTTCTTGCATCCTATTTATCCGCTTTGAATCAATTATTCAAATCTGTAAATCGTATTGTAAGCATCACATAGAAAATCGAAGTTGCCACCTTCACCTCCCACACCATTTAGACGCGATTGAAGACACTTAAAGTATATGTCAGTTGATAAAATCTCAAAGACGCTCTCTGACTTATATTGAAATGGAGTTATTAAATTTCACGCAGCGTTGCACCTAAAAGATCTCTTTTGTGATCAAAGATGTGTACACATACACAAGTACAACAATCGCGCGTACACAAATGTACACAAGCACACATACACACCCACACCAGCACACACACACAGACACGCATATATATATATATATATAAATACATAGAGAGAATTTAACAGATACACGTACATATACACATATGCTCTCGTGTTTCTATATGCATATGTGTATATGTATGTGCGCGAGTGTGTGTGTGTGTGTGCACGTTCGCGTGTGTGCACGTTCGCGTGTGTGTGGGTTATCATAGTGAGATACATATATACATGCTTACATACATACAAACACCCTATATATAGCTTCTAGAATATTGCCGTATTAATTGGGTCTGCCGCAACGTTATTAGGAATCATTATTACCAGGTATACATAACAATGAGATTCACACACGCACACACATATAAATACGCAGGAGCTTGTAAATATGTGTGTATCTATATATATATATATATATATATATATATTATATATATATATATTATATATATATATATATACACGCATATAAAAATGGATAGATACTTAGATAGATAAATAGATAGATCACTAGATCGCTAGATCGACAGACATACAGCGAAATAGATAGATAGAGAGATAGAGAGATAGTTAGATGGGGAGAGAGAGAAACAAAGAGACAGACAGACAGATATAGAGTTAAATGGATGACTAAAGAGATTAAGAGACAGATAGACAGATAGATAGATAGATAGATAGATAGATAGATAGATAGATAGATAGATAGATAGATAGATAGATAGATAGATAGATAGATAGATAGATAGATAGATTGATAGAGACAGACATACAGACAGACAGACAGATGGATAGAGAGAGAGAGAGTTATGCACCCATATATATTTTCTGGAACACTCTAGAACTGATTGGATCTGTCCAAACGTTGTTCAGCAATGAATATTATCAGGATTCATGGATATATCTGTCGGATGATTGCATCACCTGTTTCTCAGTTAGGTGCATCTTGATCTCGATTAGCTTGAAATAGGCTCCAATTCATAGTTACTGATTTCATTGATTCTCTCATTACCTTTTCAATAATAGACATGTGGAATCTTTGTTATTCCAAGCAGTTAATCTTATTACAAGCTTATAGAACAATATTATTATAAACTCAGAAACTGTGATAACTTAAACGCTAGCACTGTAGCTAAAGCGTGAATGTCTCATTTATTAACATGAACAAGATATCCGGATGACGATTGTCAACCAAATCTCAAGTAGAAGTATTGCACAAAATAATATCAAGTTACCTCCTTGACTGATCGATGAAAGTTATTCTGAAGTGCGATGAAAACATTCTGAAGCGGTCGCAATTAATTTAAACATTTTGCAAGAGATTGTTACAATTACAGTGTTCATGTAAATGATTTATAGCATTCCAACTCTTGTTTTCAGCGAATGAATCAAACAGTAAATCTTTCAACCCGGTGGTTATGATTCAATCAAAGTAGATGCGATAAAATGATTAATTATTATCTCCTACCCGGATTAAATTTTGTTTATTATCTAAGTATTAAGTGAAACGATTCCCGAAAAGAAATATCTGCTTTAAGGCCAAATAAATCATCAGGAAATGAGTTTTAGCTGTGAACATTTATATTTTGGCATGGGAATAATTCATATTTGGCACATTCAATACGCTTGTTTTCACAAAATACATTTTCTAAAATATACTGTTTGGCAAATATTTCTCTGCTTTGTTATTTTTCCATCGTACATTTCCTAACATGCATTAAGAAATATAAATTAGTAAAGTAAAGAAAGCAAGCTTTGATGTGATGGCACTTACACGTATTTATTTCTCTTTTCAGAATACACCTCCTTCGGAGTCTACAATAGCATTTACAAAGTAGATATCAATGCAGCTAGCAATATAGGCTGTGGTATCAATTATCTTCTCATAATTCACACATTTTTCTGTTGATAGTGTAGCAGCATTTACTTAAGAGCTACAAGATGCATTGACAGCCAACAAATATTGCTTGATATTACAGAGAAATTCTCAAGAATATCTATATACAAATTAAGTAAAAGTATATATACATACTATAATAATTCAATGTTGGAAAGAGGAGGAATTTATAGGAAATTATTGACATTGCTTGTGAGTTAATAAATTGCAGTTCTATCTGAGAAATATTTTAAATTTTTTTCAAAGAGGAATAAAATCAAAATATCAATACAGTTACTGTCACATACAACTATCCATATATATGGATGCTTAGTGATTTAAGCAAAGTAAATACAAGAAAATGCATTTTTAAACCCTTTTTAAGTCGGGCAAATCCAACTTCATGCGTAAAATAAATAAAACACAATAGTTGCGATCATTTAGCGAAAAAAGAATGAAATAAGAAAGTGAATGTGTAATATGTTAGTCTGTTATTTGCATACGAAATCATAAAGATTTATATCATTTTATCTTAGCTGAAAAATCAAAAAGAGAGTACAAATTAACAAAGAATGTGAATCCAACGGGGTGCCACAAAACCGTTAGTTGACTTGCTAATTATAGCAACCAAACCTCCCTCATATGAATCATATAGATGGTATTTTGTATAATGTTGCCTTTGACACGTAAAATAAACAAAGACTTATATTTGAAACGGAAATTGTGGTTGTTTGTTATATTTTAATCGGTAGAGTTTATCGAGGTTATAGTAATATTCAGATAAATACGTATAGCTTTCGTTTAAAACAAAAATCATCAAATTAAGATATTTTTGAACAGAAGTGATATAAAGTTAGTTCAAGAAGTAAGGCGTGGTTGTCACTGTGGTTGAAGATAACGTTGAAACATATATGTCTGTGTATGTGTGTGTGTGTGTGCAGGCGCACATGTATACACATGCGGATACATGTATATATTATATATATATATATAATATATATATATATATATATATATATATAGAGAGAGAGAGAGAGAGAGAGATACACAAATGCATATGCATATGTATATACATACACACATGCATATATATCTGTATATGTATAGCTATATACATATATGTATATAATACATATATACATACATCCATACATATATATATATATATATATATATTATATATATATATATATATATATTATATATATATATATATATATATGCTCTACTTTGAGCATTAGTATTAACTGCAATTGGTGAAGGCGCGTGAGTTAGTGACTAGGGCAATTGGTTCACGTTGCTTCAGCGACTCAGATGGCACAAACGAGCCAGCCTTGTCACATTCTGCGTCACGCAAAATCTTCCTGAGAACTACGATAAAGGTACACGTGTCTGCAGAGTGCTCATCCACTTCCCTGTTAATTCCATGAGCTGGCAGTTCCGTTGATCGATCAACTGGAACCCTTGTCATCGTAACCGACGTGGAGCCAGTATTCCTTATAATTGCAAAACACGAAACAGCCTGAAAACTTCTCCTCTAAATGCTGAAAATATATTTACATGAAGTCATTAATTTTTCGATATTGCTAACAAGACCTTAGTTTACATTTCCGCTGTTAAATTTTGGAAATTTCTCGAACGTTCCCAACAGTAACAAAGAGACATGCGAAATTGTTGCAACTGAAATACAGAAAACAAACGTTTTCAGTAAATATTTAATATTTACATGTGAAAGGTATAATCTAAGTTAAAAGACATACATTCCAACTTTTATTCATTGACCGGCAATTTCAACTTAATATTTCTGAAAGCAATGCCAACTGCGTTTATTTCTTCAAAAGAATTATTAAATATATTTATTACGGGCGATTATGTTATTACCCTAGCTGCGCTCTACTTCACGTATAAAATCAATGATTCGTTTATTTCTCTGTTGAAGTCGGACGAACAACTTCACATACGTTTACAATCGCACATGACTATAAATATGTATGAATATGAATATTCATGAATATGTTCAGAGCGATTTATAGAGCTGACTAGGGGATTGTAACACGCAATAATTTTTTTTTATAAACGTTTCATGTAATATATTTATGAGTCACGGATTACTAAAAGTGGAAAACGTAAAACTTGCAAGTTTATATTAATTGCAGTATGCTGGTTGAATTACGCTTGTGGTTTTGGTAAGAGAAGGAAGGGCAGCGTCAATACATTCTGAAAGTGTATGGCTCCGATTTGGAGTGATTACCCTCAGATTAAGTATAAAATCTTGTATACAAATAAATGTTTACGTACATGTATGCATGCATGTATGTTTCTCTCACTCTCTCTGTATATATATATATATATATATATATATATATATATATATATATATATATATATATACACATATATATATATATATATATATAATATATATATATATGTGTGTGTGTGTGTGTGTGTGTGTGTGTGTGTGTGTATGTATGTGTAGAAGATTGAAAATTAACAATGAGTTGATATATCTATGGAAAATGAGATCAGGTGAAGATTTCATTGCAATTTCATTGTATGTGGAAAAATGAGTCAAAATTGAGATTTTGATTGACTCAGGTTGTCTTATGCTCTTTAAGACAACCGAAAGAGAAAAAGATAACCCAAAGCAATGAAATCACTTTTAACAGAAGCCCAAGTACAAAGGGTACTTGATAAAATATCGTAATCCAACTTGTTCTATTGTTCTCAGTGGTTTTCAAATTTTTAATCACATTGTATATTTGTGCTTCAGGCATCCTGCATATTAAAGAGGCATTTTTGGGAATGAACACCTTAGAAATGGCTACTCCCGAAGAGAAGACAGAATGTATTTGAATATTAATTAATGTCCTGCTACACTATATTTGTGTATTTTAAGGCGGCGAGCTGGCAGAAACGTTAGCACACCGGGCGAAATGTGTAGCCGTATTTCGTCTGTCATCACGTTCTGAGTTCAAATTCCGCCGAGGTCGATTTTGCCTTTCATCCTTTCGGGGTCGATAAATAAAGTACCAGTTTCGCACTGGGGTCGATGTAATCGACTTCATCCCTTTGTCTGTCTTTGTTTGTCCCCTTGTGGGTAGTAAAGAAATATATATTTGTGTATTTTGAAATGTAATTTTCAAGTTTATTAAAAAATATAGATCTCGTTGTGAAAAGTGAACAAAGTCTTTACACCATTGGGTTAAATTTTAAGCTCCCGAGAGAAAAAAATATATGTACGTTTCTCAATAGATTGTAAATTTGTTTGACCTTTATCAGAGAGAGAATGCCAATGACTTGTGAACGATGAGATTTGTAGCTTACTAAAAACTAGGTTTTTGTTAATTTCCTTAATCTAATTTGCAGAAACTGCTTACGATTACAATGTAGGATAATTAATTCTTACTGGGCTGATTTGCACACAACATAGAATAACTAATTCTTTTTCAACCACACAGAAATATCAGCTAATTTGAAATGTATAATAAACGTAGGACACGATAATGTGATAGCCTGGGCTTCAGAGGTCCACAGCTCTTCAATATCCTCCCGAAGGACCTGAAAGATCTGCATGGGGTGGATGCAGATGTCTTCAAAATAAAGCTGGACCTCTTCCTGTCAGGTGTCCCAGATGAACCAACTTCACGGCAATAGGTGCAGATGAGGGCAGCTGCATCAAACTCTCTAATGCACCAAATGTCAATTGCTAAAAAAACATTCGTGAAGTAAAATCATGTAGCAACACCGAATGGCAGTGCCCCAGAATGGTCACAGCTCGTGAGCTGAAACTAGATGAAATGAAAAAATGATGATGTTATTGATATAACATGTAACCCGGTGAACTGGTAGAATCGTTAGTACGCAGAACGAGATGCTTAGACGTATCTCGCTCGTAGCTACTTTGTGAATTCAAATCCCGCCTAGGTCGATTTCGCCTTTCGTCTTTTCAGGGTCAATAAGATAATTTCCAGTTAAACACTGGAGTCGATGCAATCCACTCATCTCCCACATCCCCGAATCTTCCCTTGTGGCTAAAATTTGAAATAATCATTGATATAGAATTTAATATCTTTTAAATATGGAGCGGCAACAAGTTTTGCTGTTGCTTGAAAAAGACATCACACGTGTTTTGTTTATATATGTAGTGACCATTTATTTGTTGGCTCACCAAAATTGCAATTAAAGTTGCAATTAACTAAAATATCCATCACATGAAATCATGGCCAGATACTGATATGATAATACAAACCGCGATTTGATAAATGTTCCGCAGGAATTGAATTGAAAGTCCAATCATATTTCGCGTAACATATTTTAAGCCGCAATTTCTGTATGTGTACTGCAGCCCACTTTTCTCCATAAATTGGTGGGACAAACATTTCGCAAGTAGAGAGGCGACAGCTGACAAACCACCAAAGTCATATAACCATGATGGGCTAAGCCGAATTACACACACACAAATATATATATATATATATATATACTCTTTACGCTTTTACTCTTTTACCTGTTCCAGCCATTTGACTGCGGCCATGCTGGAGCACCGCCTTTAGTCGAGCAAATCTACCCCCAAACTTTTGTGAGTTGAATTAAGCAAACACTATATATGAGAGAGATTTTCTTTAAGTATTAGAAATAGCTTTAAAAAAGTTTTTTAGCTGCTATTTCTAATGAGTTCAGTATGCGGCAAAGTAATTTATTTTACTAAGCCCTTTTATATAATGTAATAATTTGAATTCGCCTTGAATGGTCCCTTTGCATACTGAATACTTGGTGAAATTGATTAATAATTAATTAATTTTGCCCTCAATTGTTGAAATTATAATTAATCTCCCTCTGATTAATGCTTCGGATTTTACCGAAATAAGCATAGTGTTTGATGATTTTAACCCACGCTGGTGGAAAGGGGAGAACAGAGATTCTTCGCTTGCTTATTTTTGAATTTGTTGGCACTGTTAGTTACGAGCAGATCTTCGAAAGGGTATGTTCTTATTTTCAGTGTTTCCAAATCCAAACCAAGGAATTTCTGAGCTGATGATAGAAGTGTTGTTTTTGACTAATCTTGAAACGTACGTTCTCAAATAACCTTAGCATTTGATTTTTCGATGTCCTTACCCCCAAACTTTTGTGAGTTGAATTAAGCAAACACTATATATGAGAGAGATTTTCTTTAAGTATTAGAAATAGCTTTAAAAAAGTTTTTTAGCTGCTATTTCTAATGAGTTCAGTATGCGGCAAAGTAATTTATTTTACTAAGCCCTTTTATATAATGTAATAATTTGAATTCGCCTTGAATGGTCCCTTTGCATACTGAATACTTGGTGAAATTGATTAATAATAATTAATTTTGCCCTCAATTGTTGAAATTATATTAATCTCCCTCTGATTAATGCTTCGGATTTTACCGAAATAAGCATAGTGTTTGATGATTTTAACCACGCTGGTGGAAAGGGGAGAACAGAGATTCTTCGCTTGCTTATTTTTGAATTTGTTGGCACTGTTAGTTACGAGCAGATCTTCGAAAGGGTATGTTCTTATTTTCAGTGTTTCCAAATCCAAACCAAGGAATTTCTGAGCTGATGATAGAAGTGTTGTTTTTGACTAATCTTGAACCGTACGTTCTCAAATAACCTTAGCATTTGATTTTTCGATGTCCTTACCCCCAAACTTTTGTGAGTTGAATTAAGCAAACACTATATATGAGAGAGATTTTCTTTAAGTATTAGAAATAGCTTTAAAAAAGTTTTTTAGCTGCTATTTCTAATGAGTTCAGTATGCGGCAAAGTAATTTATTTTACTAAGCCCTTTTATATAATATATATATATATATATATATATATATATATATAATTAAATACACACATTAAGTACAGGCCATCACCAGCTAGTGAACATTGCGTAAACACAGGAGATAAGTATAGGACAAAATACCAAAAGAAGTCTAACTCCACCTGTTTATTACTACCTGTTTATTATTTTCGCTGACAAGACAGAAAAACTTTATAAGACAGAAAGCTTTAAAATATACAATTGATGGAGAGTTAGGGCTTCGAACGCACAAACGAAACCAGAGTGGACGTACAGAGCATACAATCGATGAAGGGCCGTCAGGTCAAGGAGCATTGCAATGGGTAATGCCAGGGAGAAAATTTCAAAGGATACAAAATAATGAGAAGAGACAAAAGTAGTACAAGAGAAGAAAATAGTAGGACAGAAAAAAATAGCAGAAGAGGGAAAAAATATCATTTTTATGTATTTATACAGAATTTTAGGAGAATGACAAATCTTTGCACCCTTCATCTCCTGGCTTATAATATCATGTGCACTTGTGTGTGCGGGTAATTTTTTCGGCTACTAACTTTCATTCTCAGGTCTTCTTTTTGCAGAGTGTGTTGTATATGGTGCAACATCAGTGTGCCATTAATTTGGAACATAACTAAATTCTTTGACCTGCACCGCCATACTTGCAGCTTTTAGTCATTTTGATGATAATTGTTTTATAGTTACTCTAATGAGGTTTATAGGATTTCGCTTCCGTTAATTAAATTGTTAGCAATTAAAGCTCATAAAATATAAAAGCTACAAAATATTACTCTCAGAAGCATTGAGATGTATGTATTCTGTTAATTATTGTAGAAAATGTCGATTGAATGATTTGTGACTGATTCTCAGTAGTATTCGTTTTAGATTAATATGCGATAGTAAAGTTACTAAATTGAATTTAGAATTTAAATGTAGTGAACACTTACAATTTTGTATAACAAATGGGTGATGGTGGAATGTAAAGCTAGGGAATGTATGATAATAGCAGATTGGTTAATGCATAACAAAGAATTTTCTGCATTATTTTTTTCATCGCTCCACCTTGGGTTCAATTCACGCCGATGGATGTATTTCGTTTTTGGATACAACAATACATTGTCATACTCTCTCTCTCTCTCTCTCTCTCCTTCTCTGTCTCCTTCTCTTTTCTCCTCTTTTTCTCTCTCATTCTCTCTTTCTCTATATATCTCTATCTTCCATCCCGCTCTCCCTGGAAGAAGAAACTAAGATCCAGAAGGGAAAACGCTCCACCAGTTTTCGCCGCTCAATGCACGTTGTATATATCGTGAGCGCCTCTACGACTCAATGAAGATGGGGAGTACGAGGAAACGCATGCTTCTAGGAACTGGATTACGGATATTTTCAGCAAATCTCTTTGTTAGTATGGGTATAGATATAACCAAGATCTTGCACGAAATCCCAAGTATGCGCCTACTTAACGAAGCTGAAGAATTTCAATAATATTTTTTAGAACAGACCACATAGTTTTTTTGGGCTAGTTTTAATGAGCATATTAAGACGCGAATTTCCAAATATCCCCATTTGCATAACATTTCTTTAGAAAGAGTGATTAGAGCAACGCACAGGGTGGCACTGTATCATTAATCTTGAATTCAGGCTCGTCTACGTGAATAGTATTATAATGAAGGTATTGTCAATTATAAATCTATCACTGTTAGAATGCAATAGCAGATTATTCCGAAATAATTATGTACTCGAATACATTACTACGAGAAGATCGAAAACGTACAGATAAGAACAATATGTAACCAGATAATTGGATAATTCCACTATTAGTCGAACGTGAGTTTATCAGTGACTCCGAATGTTACTGAAAGGTTAGGGATCGATAATGTAGATTACAATGTCTTAGTAGTATATTTTCTTCTTAAGACAGCGATCTGGCAGTGACGTTAGCACGCCGGGTGAGATGCTTAGTGGTATTTCGTCTGCCGTTACGTTCTGAGTTCAAATTCCGCCAAGGTCGACTTTGCCATTCATCCTATCGAGTTCCACAAATTAAGCACCAGCTACGCATTGGGGTCGATATAATCAACTTAATCCGTTTGTCTGTCCTTGTTTGTCTCCTCTGTATTTATCCCCTCGTGGGTAGTAAAGAAATAGGCATTTCGTCTGCCGCTACGTTCTGAGTTCAAAAGTCCTGGGGTCGATTTCTTCGACTAAAGGCGGTGCTCCAGCATGGACGCAGTCAAATGACTAAAACAAGTAAAAGAATAAAAGAGAGTAAAGTGTATATATATATATATATATATATATAAAGAGAGAATGCGAGAGGGAAAAAGGAAAAAAGAGAAGGAGACAGAGAGAGGATGATAATGTATTGTTGTATCCCAAAACGAAATACACACATCGGCGTGAATTGAATCCAAGTTGAAGTGATGATAAATAATGCAGAAAATTATTCCTTATGCATTAACAAATCTATTATCATAAATTCCCTAGCTTTACATTCCACCATCAGCCACTTGTTATACTAAATTGTAAATGTTCACTACGTTTAAATTCTAAATTCAATTAAGTAACTTTACTATCACATATTAATCTAAAACGAATTTCTACTTTGTTGTTCCAGATAATACTACTGAGAATCAGTCACAAATCAATCAATCGACATTTTATATATATATATTATATATATATATATATATATATATATATATAATATATATATATATATATATATATATATATATATATATATTTATTATATAGAAGGAGCTTCTACAGGACTCGAACTGTTTCATTCAAGAGAAATCTTCAGGAAGCTTCCTGAAGATTTCTCTTGAATGAAACAGTTCGAGTCCTGTAGAAGCTCCTTCTATATAATAAATTAATTTTACTCTACTATGTATTGAGTACCTTATTTACTGTGGTTAACCCCGAATCAACCCGGGACCTACATATATATATATATATATATATATATATATATATATAGTTAATCCAAACAAGAAAACACAAAAAAACACAACGACGTATATATATGTGTAAAGTGAATCCAAACAAGAAAGTACAAAAAAAAACACAACCACGCGAGGAAGTGGAACAAATAAAGTATTATTGGACATTCAGGAAAGAAGGAGGGTTTAACGTTTCGAGCGGACCTCTTCGTCGGAAACATAGGAGAAGGAAAGATCCAGAGAAGGGAAGACAGAGGAAAGAAAAATCGCCAACGGTATACACGCGGTCACATTTTGAAATATATATATATATATATATATATATATATATATATATATATATATGCATACACACGTACATACATATTAATGCATATACACATACCTCACGGGTTTACCAAGCAAATAAGTGTGAAAACCATACAGCCTCTAACTGCTCCCTATGGAAGTGTATTAGTTTTTAGTGTCTCCTTGTATATCTTATGTAAAAATGTTAAGCTAAAATTTAAAAAAGCGCATCTAGCACAAAAACCAAGAAGGTATATGCATGTATGTATGTTTGTATATATGTATATTTATATATATGTATGTATATCTATATGTATATATTTATATATGTTTGTATATGTATGTATAGGCATACGTATTATCTGTGTGTGTGTGTGTGTGTCCCTATGTGTGTGGTTACGTTCTTCGATATTCTATGCGTTTGTTTGGCAGCAATCTGTCTGTCTTCACTGCATCTTATGGCTTAATGACGAACATTCATGTGTACTCATTACATTAGGCTTAAGGCGCTCTAGATAATTAGATAGAACACACAAGTAGTCTCCCTTACTCTCCCTCTCTTTCTCTCATTCCTTCTTTCTTAAACTTCCTTCCCTCATCTCTCCCACTGAGCCACATATGATCATATGTATGTATATAAGGAAAGCGCTCGCAAAGAATACATAGACTTCCTACCAAAAGGTTTGCGTCATTCTCTTTTTCTGTGATTATTTTAAATAGTTCATATTCAATTTCAGAAAATCTCTCGCTCTCCATTGTTCTCCTCTTCTCTCTCTCTCTATATATATATTTCCACTCCACATATATGTATATATGTATGTATATGTGTGTATGTGTGTATATAAAAAAAATTACATGACAAATGTAAATAGACAGGAAATAAGACATCGTTTAATTTGTAAAGGTTTATATTTTTATTAATCGACATTTTTATGTTTCAGGTGCTACATGTGACTGTTTAAATATACTACGAGGTGCAACCGTCTGAATTCCAAAGAGGCTGTATTTTGAATCAATCTGAAGGTGAGCTTAGCATAAAATCACAGAAATCCTTGTGATCCAGCTGTCTACAGTTAACAGAGACATTGTGCAATTCATGAGTGAGGGTAAGGTGTCCACATAACGTCACCCAAGTCGACCAAATTTCTCTGACACGACCCTTGGCTTTATGAAGAGAGGTTTCGAGGATAATCCGCATTGCAAGACCTCTGACATGACGGAACATGTTGACGTCAGTCCGAAAATGGCTGTCACATATCTCTACAAACTT
>NC_043019.1:1203215-1212802 GCF_006345805.1 Octopus sinensis
TTTAGCTGCCTTGCTAACGATACCGTTAGTTCGCCATTTTCTATCAACTTAATATCAATATAAAAGAATAGTGATGGATTTTGCTGCTGCCGCTGTTTCTGCCGACGAATTTTTGCAGTTACAGCGTTTGCTGAGCTGATTGTATCCAGATCGATAAATCCATGATTAAATTATTGTAGCAGACAACGACTCGTTATTAAGAGACATATTATTTCTGCCATCATCCAATTCAGTGTATACAGAATTCAGTTAATATATGACCACGTGAAGGCAGCGACCAGGCAGAAGCGTTAGCACGCCGGGCGAAATGCTTAGTGATATTTCGTCAGCCGTTTCGTTCTGAGTTCAAATTCCGCCGAGGTCGACTTTGCCTTTCGTCTTTTCGGGGTCGATAAATTAAGTACTAGTTACGCACTGTTGCCGATGTAATCGACTTAATCCGTTTGTCTGTCCTTGTTTGTCCCTTCTGTGTTTAGCCCCTTGTGGGTAATAAAGAAATAAGAAACGTTAGCACGCCCGGCGAAATGCTTAGTGGTATTTCGTCTTCCACTACGCTCTGAGTTCAAATTCCGCCGAGGTGGACTTTGCCTTTCATTCTTTCAGGGTCGATTAAATAAGTACCAGTTACGCACTGGGGTCGATATAATCGACTTAATCCGTTTGTCTCTCCTTGTTTGTCCTCTCTGTGTTTAGCCTCTTGTGGGTAGTAAAGAAATAGGTATTTCATCTGCCGTTACGTTCTGAGTTCAAATTCCGACGAGGCCGACTTTGCCTTTCATTCTTTTGGGGTCGATAAATTAAATACCAGTTGCGTACGGGGGTGGATTAATCGACTGCCCCCTCCTCCAAAAATGTCTGCCTCATGCCTTGAGTTGAAAAGAATATATAATCATATATTCGGACTTTTGCCTTGAGTAGAAAAGAGTGGCTGAGAGTTCATCCCCACTATGCAACTCTTTGTGCAACTGTGTTCTACACACTTAGTGCGTGCGCGCGCACGTGTATGTTGGCGTATAAGAGTGGGTATATACGACGCAAACTATACGAGAATTACAAATTAAAATTCCGCGTCTAAATTTGATAGTTTATACCTATTTCTTTACTACTCACAAGGAGCTAAACACAGAGGGAACAAACAAGGACAGACAGACGGATTAAGTCGATTATATCGACCCCAGTGCGTAACTGGTACTTAATTTATGGACACCGAAAGGATGAAAGGCAAAGTCGACCTCGGCGGAATTTGAACTCAGAACGTAACGGCAGACGAAATACCGCTAAGCATTTCGCCCGGCGTGCTAACGTCTCTGCTATCTCAAGCTGAAAACAACGAGTTATGAACATCTGTATGTATATACGCGTGGGTTTTTATATATACATTAAGTACCATATACAAGACTGGACATGAAAAAAAGAGGTTGGTCGTTTCCCTAAATTTCTACATAAATATTTAAATATGATTTCTGATGAAGTTTTGACTAAGCAATATCCGCTTTCTCCTATCAAATACTGTCTACAAATATTTTCTGCTTGTATACAATCATAATTTTTTTATGAACATATAAATAAATATGAATATCTTTTATTACCTATTTTGAACACTTTTCTGTAAATTGATTAAACAGAATGCTCCTCGTAAACTTTTTTTATATTATTGTCAAAGATTCTTAACATTTTCTTATTATTGACAAAGTCTGTATCACTGAATTTCAATACATATATGTTAAACATTTTTAACATCACAAAGGCTACACAAACCCTTTTTTAAAAAGGTGACACCAGTCAAGTCAATAAATATCTTTAAGAGACCTCTGAATTTTCAAATCATTTTCACTATATATATATATACAATTTATAAACAAGTGCAAAAGAAGATTATTTATTTTGCCCTTGTTTATAAGTTGTTTATAATTTTAACCTTAAAGGTATTTTAATATGCTGCCACATTTTTGATGAATTTTTTTCTGTAAAAAAACTTCATCTTATATTAGTAGTATATATATATATATGTATATATATATAAACAAAGATAAATGCGATACAATAAAATTAATTATAATCGCCGGTGTACCAGTATGTATATATATATATATATATATATATATATATATACGTTTAAATATTTGTTGTGCAAGATTTATTGGCTAAACTGGCAATATGACCATTCCGAAATATAACAATATATATATATATATATATATATATATATATATATATATATATTGCCCTTTATGTGTGCGTGTGTGTGTGTGTATGTGGCACCTGTGTGTATACACACCCACCTACACACACGTACACACACACACGCGCGCACACACACACACGCACGCGAACGAATACACACACATATACAGGGAGTGGGTGAGAAATAGAAGAAAGACAGACAGATCGATAGACAGACAGACAGAAAGATAGATGGACAGACAGACAGACAGACAGACAGACAGACAGACAGATAGATAGATAGATAGATAGATAGATAGATAGATAGATAGATAGATAGATAGATAGATAGATAAATAATTGTGGATTCTTAGGCGTATGTATAAATATAAGAAATGTGTAAAACCGAGAGATCGAGCGTTGTGCTTCAAGAGCTTTATCCGGACCTGCACAAAGGGTGTATTCCTTTGATACAGGTCTGAAGGCAGACTTAATCACACTTAGTCTCGATTTAATATTTCATTTATGGTGTCACATTGCGCCTGGCTGTTTATATTAATTTTAATATAAGTATCAACATTTCACCAAACCATGCATAAACTTTTATGGGAAATAAATATGTTTTGGTAGACGGAATCAGCTAACCACGAGTTGGAGCAATCACCACTGACGATGTCTGCGGCAAAGACGAAATTATGTCTTGTCAGGTTCACCATTGGGACGGTCATGAGGCGATTACCTCCCCTCTCATTATCTCAATATATTTGGGCTCTTTTTACAGCGTTAACGGTATTTCAGAAAGGCGGCGAGCTGCCAGAAACGTTAGCACGCCGGGTGAAATGCGTAGCCGTATTTCGTCTGTCGTTACGTTGTGAGTTCAAATTCCGCCGAGGTCTACTTTCGGGGTCGATAAATTAAGTACCAATTAAGCACTGGGGTTGATATAATCGACTTAATACCTATGTCTGTCCATGTTTGTCTCCTCTATGTTTATCCCCTTGTGGGTAATAAAGAAATAGGTATTTAAGAAAGGCGGCGAGCTGCCAGAAACGTTAGCACGCCGGGCGAAATGCGTAGCCGTATTTCGTCTGTCTTTACGTTCTGAGTTCAAATTCCGCCGAGGTGGACTTTGCCTTTAATCCTTTCGAGGTCGATTAAATAAGTACCAGTTACACATTGGGGTCGATATAATCGACTCAATCCGTTTGTCTGTCCTTGTTTGTCCTCTCTATGTTTAGCCCCTTGTGGGTAGTAAAGGAATAGGTATTTATCTCTTATCTGCTATTCTAGCTTTGGCACCATTAGTCACATTTAGTGAAGATTGAATTTTTCCTTTACTGGCTGTTTATAAATATATGTGTATGCGTGTGTGTGTATATATATATATATATATCACGTGATCACGTGACCGACCAGACCATCAGATGTTACAACACATCGCTGGTCAAAATGCGTTCGCATTGTTTTACCCTTCGAATGACGCCACCCCGCTGGCTAAGCGAGCAGGCCAACAGAAGAAAGAGTGAGAAAAAGCGTGGTGAAAGAGTAAAGCAGAGATCACCCCCTGCCGGAGCCTCGTGCAGCTTTTAGGTGTTTTTGCTCAATAAACACTCACAACTCCCGGTCTGGGAATCGAAACCGCGATCCTACGACCGCTGCCCTAAACACTGGGCCATTGTGCCTCCACTATATATATATATATATATATATATATTATATATAGAGGGCATTATACATACATGCCAGAGGGCATTATACATATATGCCACACGCTAAGAGGGACAATTAGTCATTTCAACCAAAAATATTACTAATCCCACCGAATGTAATTTTTCAAAGTAAGACATTTAAAAAATATAGACCTGTATCACAGTGATTTCATACTTAGGTATTCATCAGCAGGCCTGAATGTATCATAAATAAACGACCCTGTCCCGCTTAAGCCGATCAGCTAACTGATCAACATCAACGAAGCACATGGGTGAGTTTACATATATTACATCCTGTAAATGGCATACTTTTACGAATTGCATTTCGGGAAAGGAAAAGTTTTTTCGGAATAAAAATTTAGCAATTAAGGACAACTACTTAATAAGGAAAACTTAACAAGAAATTGTCAGGTAGATAGCGTGAAAACCTCATAAGAGGTATGTATAATGCCCTCTGGCATGTATGTATAATGCCCTCTATATATAAATTAATATGTTCAATAAGAAATAATCATTTTCGAAATTTTTTCTCTTATGAGGTTTTCACGCTATCTACCTGACAATTTCTTGTTAAGTTTTCCTTATTAAGTAGTTGTCCTTAATTGCTAAATTTTTATTCCGAAAAAACTTTTCCTTTCCCGAAATGCAATTCGTAAAAGTATGCCATTTACAGGATGTAATATATGAACTCACCCATGTGCTTCGTTGATGTTGATCAGTTAGCTGATCGGCTTAAGCGGGACAGGGTCGTTTATTTATGATACATTCAGGCCTGCTGATGAATACGTAAGTATGAAATCACTGTGATACAGGTCTATATTTTTTAAATGTCTTACTTTGAAAAATTGCATTCGGTGGGATTAATAATATTTTTGGTTGAAATGACTAATTGTCCCTCTTAGCGTGTGGCATGTATGTATAATGCCCTCTGGCATGTATGTATAATGCCCTCTATATATAAATTAATATGTTCAATAAGAAATAATTATTTTCGAAAATTTTTCTCTTATGAGGTTTTCACGCTATCTACCTGACAATTTCTTGTTAAGTTTTCCTTATTAAGTAGTTGTCCTTAATTGCTATATATATATATATATATATATATATATATATATATATGTATGTATGTATGTGTGTGTGTGTGTTTGTCGGCAAATATGGCGATAGTTTCAATAGATATGGTAATTCTGTTAGATTTAGAGTTTTATGATAATTTTATTTAAAAGTTTATTCCAAATAATTTGAAACATTCGATCGGAAGAGAATTAAATTTCAGGGTAAGATTGATAGAAATTGCTTTAATATCTTATTGGATTTTTAAAAAATGAAAAGTTCTTTATTTCTTAAAGATTTCGCCAGCGTCCATTGTAATAAATAACTGGAGACTTTTTTTTTTTCTTCAGAACTTAAACACTGACAGCAATTCACACGTAATAAGAAGTTCTACGTATTCGTGAATTATGGCAGCGAAAGCATAAAAAAGGAAAAAAATGCAACTGCGAAGATCAGATGACAAGCTATTGCTTTAGTTACTTTAGCTTGTAGGCGTGAATATATTGTATATTTATTCTCTTGAAACTTTAAGTCACGAAAGTTGGTTAAATATTAATTCTTCTTCCTTCGTTCTACTGCAGAATTAAGTGAGACAACACAACGCATATATAAAAATAAATAATTTAGTGCCAGAAATATAGACACAGAGAGTTGTGCACAAATATAACCTGGCGCTTAAGTACACCAGGCTTATAATAATATTTCGATTCGTAAAGGACACCGAGTATTCTTGCAGCAGGATCCGAGGTTATAATCCATCACCATTCTACATTGTATTTCCATAGTTGTGCTCCAGGTACACTGGTTTTTAAATAATAGCGTTTACATTTTTTTTTATATTACAGCAAATTTAGATTATTGTTTTTTTCTAAAATTTATGTAGTCTGTGAGATATATACTCTTTTTTTTACTTGTTTCAGTCATTTGACTGTGACCATGCTGGAGCACCGCCCTTAGTCGAGCAAATCACCCCAGGATTTATTCTTCGTAAGCCTAGTACTTATTCTATCGGGCTCTTTTGCCGAACCGCTAAGTGACGAGGACATAAACACACCAGCATCGGTTGTCAAGCGATGTTGGGGGGGGGGGGACAAACACATACAAACAAACATATACACACACAAACATATATATACACGACGCGCTTCTTTCAGTTTCTGTGTACCAAATCCACTCACAAGGCTTTGGTCGGCGCGAGGCTATAGCAGAAGACAATCGCCCAAGGTGCCACGCAGTGGGAATGAACCCAGAACCATGTGTTTGGTAAGCAAGCCACTTACCACATATCCACTCCTGCGCCTATGTGTGTATGTGTTGTAAACAACGATCACGAACATTCGCAAAGTTCAAGTGTAAATATAGATTAATTATATAAATCGTAAAATACGGTAAATGTAAATTAATTACGTCACTCGACGAATTGCAGTTTTGCTACAATATATTACATTTCTGCTTAGTGGCTCATGTATACAAAGTTAAAATTATACATTGCTTGATACACCGCGAAGTTTTGGTGTCAAAATCTCCACCTGATAGTCTCTTGAAGGCGATGGACAATGTTGTTAAAGTGGTGAATTACATACAACCTCATTCCCTATGGAGCAGACATTTTGCACCCTTATGTGGAACTATGGATTCTGATTTTACGTGTTTACTGCTTCATACAGAAGTGCGATGGCTCTCGAAAAGCAAGGTACTATCTCGATTTATCTCTTTACGAACTGAAAAAATATGTTTCTTTTATGCTGAACATTCTAGATTTGATTTTTTTCACAATGATAATTGGTGGCTGGAAGTAGCATTTCCGAACGATATGTTTGAGAAGTTGAACGTTTTAAAGCTGAGTCTACCAGGAGCAAGTGAAAATATTATTACAATCACAGGCAAATTATAGTCTTTCACCAAGTTAGAACTGTGGATAGCTTTCTTGCTGCCCAGGCGTAGAGGATTTTCCAAACAAATAAAACATTTTGTCAAAACAGCAGTAGACAGTAGATAACGTCTCTGCATCATTTTGTAAGTATTTTCCATCACTTCGTTATCAAATGTACGAGTGGATCATCAATCTTTTCGTAAGATACGACAGTACACACCTGCATTTAACATTGACAGAAGAGAAGTTAATAGTCTTTAAAGACGATCCTGTGCATAAAGCCTCATTTTCGGAGCTAGAATTGTCAGAATTTTGGATTTCGCTTTGGAGCCAATATCCGTATACACAATCGATTATACATGTACACCAAATACAAATGCGAAGTAGACACACACATACACACACATAAATACACACACACGTGCACATATACATATATATATTATATAATAATATATTATATATATATATATATATATATGTATAGAAATTAAATATAAAATATAAATTACAAAGTGGGACAAGAACGCAAAAAACACAAAGAGACGACACAAAAAAAACAGACGGGTCACTCGAAGCCTCGAATCTTCAGTCGGGAACCGGATCATCTTAGCAATTTCGGATATATATATATGTTTATGTATATGCGTATGTGTGTGTAAGTCTCTTACTTCTAAATGTCGAAATAAGAATTGTAGTTAAGAATAGAGAGGATAAGGATCTTTCTTTAATTTTGTTTATTTTTGCATTTTTCATTTCCTTTAATTTATGTGTGATAGTTTTTGTTTCTCCTTGTATTTTCTTGTTATTCATTGTCAACCGAAAGCTAAAAGTAACATGAATGAGTGGGTATCAAACATAGATTAACAAAAGATGATCAAGCAATGCATTTGACCCTGTTCAGCTGAAGACGTGAATGTATCTCGGTACTGTTGGATCATATGAAATCAATAATCTATAAAATATATGTAACATTTCAGAATATCCTGCTAATAGTCAA
This sequence comes from Octopus sinensis, assembly GCF_006345805.1. Classification (NCBI taxonomy): domain Eukaryota; kingdom Metazoa; phylum Mollusca; class Cephalopoda; order Octopoda; family Octopodidae; genus Octopus; species Octopus sinensis. The sequence goes on from NC_043019.1 coordinate 1,211,014, forward strand.
GCGTTGACACAATTGTGTTGTTTTGTAATAAGACATTTTCATCCCATCTTCATGTATTAAACATTTTTGCATACTCTCCGGAATTTCGTGGATTTACACATCTATATCAAGTAAAAGAAATCACATTGCATAACAATGTCAGGTATTTATATATGCATATATATTATATATGTATATATATATATAAATATATGTATATACAAATATTAATAATATGACAACAAAAGAATGAATGAGATCTTGATATTAAGACGAAGAATTTATCTATAAATACATGTAACAATTATTTGGTTGTCACATATCATATAATATATGTGTGTGTGTTGTGTGTGTGTATGTATGTATATATATATATATATATATATGTGTGTGTGTGTGTGTGTGTGTGTGTGGTGTGGTGTGTGCATATATATAGATATGCATACATACGTAAAATTATAAAAAATAAACATTTTATTAATAATAAACAATAATAACATAGGTGAATAGTAAAAACAAGTAAATACACAAAAAGAAAAAGGTTCCTATATTGCACCACCAGAATAATCACTAAAGCAACACAATTATCACAAAACTGTTACTCAGGTTTCATGTTCCCTTTTGTTTAGATTCGAAACAAAACTCTCCGACGAACGTGAATCTGAGTGACATTTTTTTTGTGATATTTTGCTGCTTTTTAATAAAGTATATATATATATATCTATATATATATATATAATATATATATATATATATATAAAATATATATATAATCTAGTGGTTTCCTGTGGAAGTGTTTGCAGAGGTATATATGTTAAACAAGGCTATGTTATTCATCATGTTGGAATACAAATAATGTGAGATAGTGAAAAGAAAATAAAGCATGAATAAATAAGATTATCGTAAATCTGTCACGCATATTTTCTTTTTTCTATATATGGAAAAAATGTGGAAATAAAATGTACGCAAACGGGAACGCTTCTACTACAAGGGGTGTAAGTCTTGTACTATGTTACTATTAAGAGTTAGAAATGAAATGGAGTAGAAGGCTTGGTAACACTTCTTCACCATAACTCCATCTTTACGATGTGCAAAAACGTCATATAAATTGCTGGAAAACTACAGAATATCGCTTTTAAAATCACCTTATTTCTTAAGGACACCTCTCTCGCTCACACTCTACCGTTCAATCTGACTCTCTTTGTCTTTCTCAGGTGACATTTGTAGTATTTAAGACAATAATTCATACATACATGGACACATGCACACTAACACTCACACACACGCACTGATACACACGTATACATATAGATACATATGTATATATGTATAATTGTTAAACAGGACGTCAAATATTATGGCAAGGCAAACATCTCAAGTCATATACAATATTACTATAGGAAAAAATTCAAAATCTTACAGCTGTTTCAGTCATATCCCCAAGTATGTGATATTCCGTCATCAGAGACAAATTGGGGGGAAATATGGAAAATGAGAGTGGTAGATATCAATAAGGTGACAACATAGAGGAAAGGAGTAAAAGAATAAGAAAATAGAAAGGGAGAAGAAAAAAGAAGCTTAAAAGTTCATAGTTCAACTTCCCGAAGTAACACTTACAGCAATACCTAGCATACCTAATCGTTTAGATCACCTGTGAACTAAATCGCCGTACTTTATATATATATATATATATATATATATATATATATATAGATATATATATATATTATATAATATATATATATATATCGAAAAAACTCGTCTCGACTTCAAATAACACCAAATGATAAAAATAGAGACATTAAAATTT
>NC_043019.1:1217902-1257902 GCF_006345805.1 Octopus sinensis
TCCCTGCCGGAGCCTCGTGGAGCTTTTAGGTGTTTTCGCTCAATAAACACTCACAACGCCCGATCTGGGAATCGAAACCGCGATCCTACGACCGCGAGTCCGCTGCTCTAACCACTAGGCCATTGCGCCTCCTGTATGAACAACATATACGTGTTGTGTGTACATATATATATTTGAAACTAACGATTATAGGTGACATACTTGAACTTTGATGGTGGACATTAATTATGGTGTCGTATCCACTGCCCTAACCACTGGGCCATTGCGCCTCCACTGAACTGTAAATAAATCTGTGAGGGAAAGATCTAGTTCTCAGAAGCATAGCAGCAGGTCCGATGCTAAATAAATCCTTCTGCATAATATTCTTTCAGTTGTATCTCTCTCATTCTACTCAGTGGTTTTTTGGTATCTTTGATCTTGACGATCGGGACAGGCCTGTTTTGTAAGTATGTGTGTGTATGTGTGCAGGCATGCTTGAATGCAGATTTCGCATCACTTTCAGTATCTGTATTGATTTTAGTATCACGTCAATGTCAGTCTTGACGATAAAACCTAAATGCGACATGGCAGTTCACGATCTCAGTTAGGACAGAATAATTGAAAAGGAAAAATGTTCAAAAGCATATATCAAAAGATACTCTAAGCCAGCTCATCTGTTGTTGACGATATAAATAATGCATACTTACATATACAGACACACATGGGTAGAGAGAAATAAAGAGTGAGATTGATAGAGGGAGACACGCAGAGAGAAACAGAAGGAAAAGAACAGAAGAGAGATAGATACGGAACCTGATAGATTGATTGATACCTAGATAGACAAGCGGCAAAGTATTTCGATACATGGACAAACGACAAGATAGGTGGTATTTAGACAAGCAGACGTACAGAAAAACGGCTATATATATATATATACATATATACATATAAATATATAGAGAGAGGTAGATATAGACTGACAGACAGATAGACAGACAGACAGACTGATAGATAGATAGATAGATAGATAGATAGATAGATAGATAGATAGATAGATAGATAGATAGATAGGCAGATAGATAGATAGATAGATAGATAGATAGATGGATAGATAGATAGATAGATAGATAGATAGATAGATAGATAGAAGGATAGATAGGTAGATAGATAGATAGATAGATAGACAGACAGATAGATAGATAGATAGATAGATAGATAGATAGATAGATAGATAGATAGATAGATAGATAGATAGATAGACAGACAGACAGATAGATAGATAGATAGATAGATAGATAGATAGATAGATAGATAGATAGATAGATAGATAGATGAATATAGACAGACAGACAGACAGATAGATACATATATATATATATATATATATACATATATACATATAAATATATAGAGAGAGAGAGAGAGAGAGAGAGAGAGATAGATAGATAGATAGATAGATAGATAGATAGATAGATAGATAGATAGATAGATAGATAGATAGATACGGAAAAGTAGAGGGAAGAGTAAGTGGTATGTATCATGGCAGTTAATTAAAAAAACTCGGATACTTAAAAGACATACTTACCCCGACGCATATTAAAGTGGGTCTTTTCTAGAGAAAGAGGATCAGCAGGGATGTAAAAAGTAAAAAGCGACATAATTTATTCTCAACTACGTTAGTTCAACGTTTTTCCGAAACCAGTTGGTTGTCTAATGGGATTTTCGATATAATTAAAAAAATAATCTGGTTCGCATAAGCGTAATTCTAAAAACAATAATGGAAGTAAACCACAAGAGATTATTTTTTTTTGTTTTTTTTTATACATAAGACCCGTGTTTACAATGTAATTAGGCGAAATTTTGGCATAGTGGTATATCCTGCTAGAAATAAGAGCAACATATTAATTCATTTTAATAAAAGCAGAAAGGATACACTGAATATTGTCACACAATTTGCTCGTGAAAGTAACGTGCAAGTAGCTAATTAGTCCGTTGACACGCTTATCATTAACATGCTTGTCAGGGATAGTCAATCAAACAGAATTTGACAAGGTTGGCCCTTTAAAATACAGGTAATACTCATTACGTTACTGTGTATTGTACTCCGAGTTAAACTTTGTCTGTTTATACAGGATACTCAAGGCTGGAGTTTTGGTGACCATAGTTTCGTTCAATCAACACTAATTTAAGCCATGAGTAAATAAAGAAGTTCTACAAATAAGCTAGGATCGGTGCAGTAGTTTTCGAACGTATACGTAACACACGAACACACATAAACACAAGTTGTACTTATGTTATAACTATAAATTGGATCGAAACATTTTCTGTCGTAGATGGAGATACAGAGCTTTAGAATACGTAAGGTACATAACATTATCGTTAATTTACTTACATTAGGCGGCGAGCTGGTAGAAACGTTAGCACGCCGGGCGAAATGTTTAGCGATATTTCGTCTGCCGTTACGTTCTGAGTTCAAATTCCGCCGAGGTCGACTTTGCCTTTCATCCTTTCGGGGTCGATAAATTAAGAACCAGTTACGCACTGGGGTCGATACAATCGACTTAATCCGTTTGTCTGTCCTTGTTTGTCCCCTCTGTGTTTAGCCCCTTGTGGGTAATAAAAAAAGTAGTTAATTTACTTACATTATATTTAATCATTATTTAACTCTTACGTCGAATACTCTACCACTAAAATATAGAAAAATAAATCGTTGAATGTTAACTCTATTCAGTCTTATACTCAATATCTCTCTACTTTTGGAGTACAAGTTGGATCTTGGTTTCTAATATTTATAGAATGACTGTATATCTCAGATTTTTATTGTAATAGGCGAACAGAATGTGCCCTCAGCCTTGAGCAAAAATTTGGAGTTTTTTTAACCTTAACTCAATCGAATTCCCCTTTTCTTTAAGCGTTTGCGTAGAATCACAAATGAAACATCGACGACCTCAGGCAATTATTTAAATATTTTCCCGTCAGCTTTCAGTGACAAAGATCGTAAATAACTCCGTAATTCATCGATTTTATGATACTTTGCATCACAATAATCCATACCTGAAGCTACATGTTTAGAAACAGAAATTCGTTCAAGATATTTTGTGAACTCATGTATTGTGGCAGTATTTTGATAATGGGGAATCTGGTAGTGAAGTTATTTTCCAACTTCACCTGTCGAACTAAAAATGATACAAAGAAAACAGTCCTTTTTCCCAAATATAAACCTGGGAAATTAAGCTTTTATTTTGATTAATGTTGAACGCTGTATTAGAAAGTTTTGGCATCATGTTTTTAAACAAAATAAACCGCTTTCAAAAACCTTTTACATTTCGTCGAATCTGAATTATTACCTTAATTACTTACCAAGTTACAGATCAATTGAAGACTTCTATACACCTGTGATATTTTCGACATCTTTTAGAAGAAGAACATGTTTAAAATGATCTATAATTCACAGAGTAGTAGGTAAGTCAACGTACTTTTGTGGAGTCACATGGCGTAGTGGTTAGAGCAACGGACTCGCAGTCGAGGGATCGCGGGTTCGAATCTCAGACCGGGCAATGTGTGTGTTTATGAGCGAGACACCGAAGCTGCACGCGGCTACGGCAGAAGGTAATGGCGAAACTTCTGCTGACTCTTTCGCCACAACTTTCTCTCACTTTTTCCTCCTGCATCTTGCAGCTCACCTGCGATGGACCGGCGTTCCGTCCAGGTGGGTAACCTATACGCCAAAGAAACCGGGAAATCGGCCCTTATGAGCCAGGCGTGGCTCAAGAAGGAACAAACAGCAAAGTCCTTTAACAATCTATAAAAGTATCGTAAAACAAACGTTTACAAGAGCAAATATTACTTTAAGAAAACTGTTCATAGTTATTATTACGGTGTTTGATAACGACTGAGCTTTATCACAAAGAAGAAGCTTATGCATTGCCATTTCAATGATTGACTATTTTATTGAGGAATTTCTGATACCATTCATGTAATCAGGAAACGAAATTCTTCTAACTGCTCTCTCCATCTTAGACACTCATCAAAAAATTAAAAGGAAAGTGTTTCGGGTCGAAACCATACAGACATGCATTTATCTTTATATCTGTCTATCTATCTATCTATCTATCTATCTATCTATCTATCTATCTATCTATCTATCTATCTATCTATCTATTTATCTATCTATCTATCTATCTATCTACGTATCTATCTGTCTATCTTTCTTTTTTTATTTTATCCCCCCTTTTTTGTCCTTTCTCTTTCCATTTACGATCCCTTTTGATCGAAAACCAAACCCCCTTCTTTTACCCCCAAAAGAAAAGCTCTACCTTGTAATTTTGTCCTGTCTGTGTGCAGCCCTGTGTGGCTAATAAAGAAACATATCTATCTTTCTATCTATCTATCTATCTATCTATCTATCTATCTATCTATATATATATATATATATATATATATCCATTTATCTATCTCAGGATGGCACGTATGAATGACGAAGTCAGCTTGTGCATAATCCTATGAATCCGAAAACAAATATGATAACATGTAACATTATTGACCGAAGTTACCGTGGTTTTTCCGTAGGATCTTCTTTCCACGGATAAACCTTATCTGCTTTCCCCTTTACACGTTACATCATGACATTTCTGTGATACACAATCCATATTCATCTTTTTTCTTTCCTTTTTTTTCTTTTTTCTTTTCCTTTTACGATCCCTTTTGATCGAAAACCTACCCCACTTATTTTTCTCCCCCAAAAGAAAAGTTCTACTTTGTAATCTATCCTGTCTGTTCGCAGCCCTGTGTGGCTAATAAAGAAGCATCTCTCTCTCTGTCTGTCTGTCTCTCTCTCTATATTATATATATATATATATAATGGCCGGCAACACGTGACCGAGAAGATCATTGCTGACCTTGAGGAACATTGTGGGCTCTATGACTAACATAGTGTGCATTTGCGGCTACGTTGGTGGTGTATTGAGCCCTACCCTTAACAAGCACACACGACTGGCCATTGATAAAATGTTTTTCGAAAAATGTTATCCTATATTAGATGTATATATATATATGTGTGTGTGTGTGTGTGCATGTGTGTGAGTGTGTGTTTGTGTATGTATGTATATGGAGATTTCACAAAAAAAAAACAAAAGACGAAGACAGGTGGTGTAGACAATAATCAGATGTATTAGTTTAACGCTCGGGAAGTGAAGAAGTCTTTAACATTTCGAGCCTACGCTCTTCCACAGAGAAGAACACTGAAAGAAACAGGGAGAGAAAATAACGTGTGTGATATATATACATATACACGGATACATATACATGTACACCCATACATATATTTATTTACACATATATGCATACAAATATGTATATACATATATATATATATATATATATATATATATATATATATATATATATATACGCATATATGAGAGTGTGTTTGTTTGCATACATACATACACACACACACAGAAACACACAGAGATACCGACCTCAACATTAACTTTCACTCATTTCATATACGCAGAAAACTCAATTTTCTGATAATTATCTTTCTGTCACCCCCCCCCCTATCACATACTTCATCATGCAAATGGGTCAATGTTTGCTCTCATAGCGAGATAATTTTAAAATCAAGATAATCAATGGAAACCGCGGCTGAGAAGGGGAGAGAGAGAGAGAGAGAGAGAAAAAAAGAGAGGGTGAGAGAGTTTGGGGCTGAGATAAAATATTAAAACATATAAACTTTCATTGCAAATAAACCCAACTATTTTTTTTTTTAATATGAAATTATCACGAAATAAAAGACTAGGAGTTTCCGCAGGTATTATGCAGCGTGTATGTGTGGGTGGGTGTTTCTGTGTGCGTGTATATGTGTGTGGGATGTATGGCAATATCCACACGCACATACACATATGTGTTATGTATATATCTCTCACACATACTCTCTCCCTCTCTCTCTCTGTATATATGTTTGTGCGTGTGTGTGTTTAATACATATGCGCTTGTTTATATACATACATACATACATACATACACGCATGAATAGACAGACGGATAGATATATGCACTGTATTGATGCGTGCAGCACGGAATGAAATATATATGCATATATTTGAAAGTCATTAATTCTGAAAGAAAATTGCAGCTATCCGCATAACGAATCCTTTTCCTCCCAGTTTGTTGAACTGTCCAATCACGGGAGCAGATTGAACATTATTATTTATATAGATTTACACCTTATGGGTAACAGAAAGAAATGACGCCACCACTTTGGCCCTAACCTCGTTAGATTTTCCCCTCGAATGCGTTTAGATTCGTAAAAAATATTTATACTTACAGAGACGAACATATATGCAAATATCTATTTATCACTCTGCGTACGCGAGAACTGGGTACATGCTTGAATATGTTCATACAATCATATATTAATAATACATATGGAAGTGGAAGTCATAGTGAAAATATACAGTTAAATGTTTCTTCTCGGAGAGTGAGACCCAAGTTTCATGTCCGCATGCAATCATCAGCGAGCTGCAAATATTTATTGCTTTGTAATTCACACTAATTCTTTCGCACAAACTCCCTGCTGTCAGAGTGAAATTCACAGTTTAAAAGGATCAGGAATAGAAAAATAGAATTGCATTTACCTCTCTGTACATTAGAGAGCCTTACATGAATCCGAAGTGTGGTTTGTATTATAGTAGTGGTGCGACTACTTAATGCATATATGTAGGCTTCGTTGAATGTATTACAGATATTCTAAAGGAGAATGAATTGAGTGAAATGGTAATGATTTCGTTGTTAAAACGCGGCTAGTACGATGAGAATTTCAACATGTCATTTACGACAGTTGTAGATGTAAACCCTTCCAACTGAAATAAAATAAGATTTGCCAAAGCACAGCATACTGTAAACATTACAGATTAATGCTAGCATGAAATCGGAGATCTCCTACGTTGGGAATAAATGTTTAGACTTTTATATGTTTATGCGGATGATAGCTTACGTATGCATAAATCCGTCACACAATACGCATTATGAACTTTACTAAAGGAAATATTACGTTACCTACAACATTGCTACAAGATAGAATGAACTGAGAAATATTTCTAGATAATACACACATAAATACACAGACACACGCAACACACATACATACGTGTGTATGTTCGTGGATATATATCTATATCTATCTATACGTTAACATACAATTATACATATAATATATTCATTCATGCACACACACACGTACACACACACACATATATATGCATATATGCGTATACAAATATATGTATATGTATGTATGTGTATATATATGTATATATATATATGCATACATATATATATATTTATAAATATATGTATATATATATACATACATATATATATATATATATATATATTATATATACATATATATATACATCATATATATATACATACATACATATATTTGTAATAAATCGTGCATATTATATATCCTTAGAATTCATAGTTTTCTTCTCCCAAAACATTCTCAGTATATGTATGCCTGTATATATGTATATATATATATATAATATATATATATATATATATATATGTATATATATAGAAATATATATATACACATACATATATACATGCATATATATACTGAGAGTTCGACATGGTGAGAGTGTTTTGGGAGGGAAAATCTATGAATTCTAGGGATATATAATATGGACGATTCAATTGCTCTTATCTTTAAACGTTTGCTATATACACATAAGATAGATTCCTTAGAAAGTAAACAGCCTCACATGTTCTAAATCGTAAACAACCATTAATCGGATGCACTACGCAAGCTTGCATGACAGATACTGTAAATATCTGGAAATATACCACAGAAAGTATAACAATACTCCTATATAAATATGATATGATATCATAAGGATCCCTTCCGTAACAGTTACTGAAGCATCCATAATGAGAAATTTAAGATTATGATATTTAAAACGGTTATTCCCTCCACGACAATCTTTCTAGATGTCTCTGCTTGCTACAGGAAAAATGCTGATTTTCCTACCAAAGTCCTCACACACATCTTCCTCTCGATCAGCGAAGAATTATATTTATCGTGTCCGAGTGAGTAGAGATCCTGAGGTGAATTATTACAATTGTTAGTTATATATCGTTTTATTGCGATCTTAAAAAGACAAATAAAAACGTATCGAAATAAAAAAAAATTCGATAAACGATTCATATATTATTGCTTCTCGTAAAGGCATTATGTTATATATTGTATTCTCTCTCTCTCTCTCCCTTTCTCACTCACACTCTCTGTCTGTCTCTCTCTGTCACACTATCTCCCATTCTTTCACTCATTCCACACAAATTCCCTCAAGCACATACGTGTATCTATGTAGATGTAAAGGCAAATAAAAACAAACACACACACACAAACTATATATATATATATATATATATATATATATACATATATATATATACACACATATACATAATATATATATACAGAAGTATATATATATATATATATATATATATATATATATATATATAATATATATATATATATGTATACATAAATATATGTATATGTATACATAAATGTATATATTTATATATAAATAATATGGGAAAACAAATTTCCAAATCAACCAGGTGCAATCCTTGTGAGTTATAGGCATCTACATATCGTACTTGGGGATATTATTCATCGTATATTTATATATTTTTAAATATACAAAGTATCTGATAAAAGTCTATAATTTTTCAATTTTGCGCGATTAATACCAATAATACAAAAAATAACCCATTGTGTATTTCCGAGAGTAAACTCATGGTATCAATTTGCACATCACGATGTAATACTTAAAGGACATGTCCAAAATTTCCAGCAGGGTATAGAATATACTTCGTTAGTTATATCCTACTTTAGTTAATAATTATGTTTATTAAATATGAAGGAACTACACGTGTTTCAGTATTGGAAGATTACAATATATATACATATATACAATTATATACCTATATATATATATAAGCAATCATCAGATTTAAAATTATTCCAACATCTCTTATAGTTCTATTTCAAAATATAATCTATCTAATTTTACATCCCTTTAAAAATGCGAAATGCAATTAAGCTTTAAAAATTAAAAATTGCGAATCAAAAATTAAGAATAGAAATTATACTTTGTAATCCTAAGAATTAAAATTTATTAATTATACATTATATATATGAATTAGTATATATATATCAATCATGTAAAATCAAGTATATGTCAAATACAGAATGTGAGCTATACGATTAAACAACAGAATAAAATTGTATGTTTAAATGTGATACATAACAAGAATAAAAGTCGAAGACAGGTGGTGTACAAAACAAACAGATGTATTAGTATAACGGTCAGGAGCAGAAAAAAGTCTTTTACGTTTCGAGCCTACGCTCTTCTACAGAAAGGGACACAAAATAAACAAGGAGAGAAACGAGGAGAGAAAAAATGTGAGTAGTGGCTTACACACACATACATACATATATACAATTATATATAGACACACACCACACACCACACACACACACACATATATATATATATATATATATATATATATATTATATATATATATATATATATAATATATACATATATATATGGTATATAGCAGCATAGTACACTTTTGCCTCTAATAAGCAAGTATATATATATATATATATAAATTTTGTACGACTCTTTTATTATTCTTTCTATTCTCCCATTCTTTCCTTCTTTCTATCAGCCCTTTCACAATTACTTCGTTCATTCCACTCTTCGTTCTATCGCTCCCCCTCTCACACATTCCCTGGCCATCTCTTCATGCTCACTTTCTCCCCTCTTTCAATTCAGTGTGTCCCTTTCATTTTTTCTTGGCCCGGCATCATTTTTCTATCCCTCTGCCTCTACCTCTCCCTCTCTCTCTCTCTCTCTCTCTCTCTCTTCTCTCCCCACGTGACCGGTGTTCGTCCACGCCTGAACTTTCTTTCATAGTTCGACTACCATCCGTGCAACATCTATATTTCTCCCTATGGCTGTCAAATCTAATGTCTCTGCAAGAGCAAGTCTGATATCAAGGGATTTAAATGCAGATCAACAGATTTCTTCACAGATATTAAAAGAAAAAATATAACCCAAGTCCTCCCGTTTCCCGAATTAGTGATCCTGCGAATTAGGATATATGTGTGTAAGATTGCGCGTGCACATGTATTTGAATGTGTCTGTGTATATGACTTTATAGGTTTACTCATAGGGTCCCTGTCTGCTCTTAGTAGAGTTAATTCTATTGCGAAGAGGAAGTAGACATGTAGATCGAGACGGCCTATAGACATTTTCACACAGTCTACAAAACCAGAACTCCCTGTATGTAGGTATATACCTATGAGCGCGCACGTATATGTATGCTGATTTCTCCAGAAGACGAGACATGTTATCTAAAATGTATGTATATACTAACTCTAAAATTACGTTTGTATATAGATATGTGTGTACGTGTGGGTCTGTGTATGTATGTGTGTGTGCATGCGGGATGGTTGCAACACGATATCGAGCAATGCCTATTACTTTACTACAAACAAGGGGCTAAACACAGAGAGGACAAACAAGGAGAGACAAACGGATTAAGTCGATTGCATCGACCCCAGTGCGTTACTGGTACTTAATTTATCGACGCCGAATGTATGAAAGGCAAAGTCGACCTCGGCGGAATTTGAACTCAGAACGTAGCGGCAGACGAAATATGTCTTTACTACTCACAAGGGGCTAAACACAGAGGGGACAAACAAGGACAGACAAACGGATTAAGTGGATTGCATCGACCCCAGTGCGTTACTGGTACTTAATTTATCGACCCCGAAAGGATGAAAGGCAAAGTCGACCTCGGCGGAATTTGAACTCAGAACGTAGCGGCAGACGAAATACGGTTACGCATTTCGTCCGGCGTGCTAACTTTTCTGCCAGCTCGACGCTTATATCGAGCAATACCATCGTTTCATCTCCTTATTAATCGTGAGCATCGCGAATATGGCTTTTCGGCCCTGCTGGAATTTTATACTTCTTTCAACACTTGTGGAAACGAGAGGTACGTATTGTAGCGAAAGTCAGAGAGATTACCACCCATGTTGCGCATACCTGTGTTCAGTCAAAGAATTTTGTCATTGAAAGTCTCGCACATTTCGCCTACAGCCAGCTACAGTGTCCATGCAACACATAATGACATCCTTGCGTCTGAAGCTCCATAACTTTTAAACATTAAGATTACTCTTTCAAATGAAATGCTTATTTATTCATATTGTTTCAATTAGTCACGTGTTGCTTCATAGCTTCAAGATATATCAATGATGTGATTGTTTATTTTTAGAATTATCGTGTAAGGTAGGTGAGGGAACTATCTTGTAAGGTAGGCCACCTTAAATAAAAAAAAAACACGTAGAATGCTTATGCCAAAAATGGCCAATTTTAATGCTAAAGGGTTGTACATCCTTGGACTCAAACGAAATCTTAGTATTCTGTTGTGTCTGGGGAGAGTCATTTTCTTTGTGTGCCCTATAATGTAACGCACTCACCGGTAAAATTTCCACTTATTTCTTATTTATATTTTCCTAAAATATTCGCTTCGTCTTGCAACCTTTTCAATAGTCTTAACGTCATAAAGCACAAAAAGAAAATGACTCTCCCCAAACACAACAGAATATCCTTCAGCACACGGTCTCTCTCTTTACTCTCTTTTACTCTTTTACTTGTTTCAGTCATTTGATTGCGGCCATGCTGGAGCACCGCCTTTAATCGAGCAAATCGACCCCGGGACTTATTCTTTGTAAGCCCAGTACTTATTCTATCGGTCTCTTTTGCCGAACCGCTAAGTAACGGGGACATAAACACACCAGCATCGGTTGTCAAGCAATGCTAGGGAGACAAACACAAACACACAAACATACACGCACACACACACACACACATATATATATACATATATACGACGGGCTTCTTTCAGTTTCCGTCTACCAAATCCACTCACAAGGCTTTGGTCGGCTCGAGGTTATAGTAGAAGACACTTGCCCAAGGTGCCACGCAGTGGGACTGAACCCGGAACCATGTGGTTGGCAGACAAGCTACCTACCACACAGCCACTCCTGCGCCTATAAAGAATCTTGCAAACCAAACCAAAAACGAAATCTTTGTAGTTTTATCAGATTTTTCCTCTTCGTAAACTAATAGTTTCTCACTCCCAGCTGTTGAATGGTTGTTGAACTGTGTACGTTGAAAATTTTGCAAGATTTTGTATTTAGTTCTAAATGTGCTCAAGGGAAAACCACCCATCTCATGAATTAAGCTCAGCAGGGATGCCGGTTTGGTTACTGAATCCCCTACCATGTATAATATTGTAATAAACTACACGTTGCCAATAGCGCTATGAGTGACCTGCCATTTAGATATATAGAAGATGCATATATGTTTGTTTCTATGGTATGTGTGTGTGTGTGTGTGTGTGTGTGTGTGTGCGAGCGATTCCTTGTGAAACTGCAATTCTCGCAAGATAACTAAAATCGCATAATTTGAAGATTGCATTTTCATTGTTATTAAAGACATTGTCAGATTATACAAAACACTCATGAAGCTCAGAATGTATTTAAATAAACGTATGACACGTTATCCATTCTTGTAACGATGTATACAAATATATTTATACTTGTTTGTAAGAAGCAATAATAGATAATAACCGCGCAAAGGTACATGATATATTGGTATTCAGTTATATACACGCCTACATAGTTATATACAACTCCATACTACATGATGTTTAATTCCCAGTGAGAGTTTTGCTTCAGTCTGGAAGCCAACATAATTTCCATCGGTTTGAAACTAGATAAGTAAATCCAAGTACGAATATATGTCTATCTGTCTATCTCTCTATATAAGTAATTAAATATATGTATGTATGCATATACATACATACATATATATATATATATATATAATATATATATATATATATATATATATATATACATATATATATAATACATATATATGTAATATATATAATATATACATATATATAATATATATATATATATATATATATATATATATATATAGATATAGATATATATAGATATAATATATATACTACATATACATACATATAACATGCATATACTTACGTACATATATACACATACTTACATACATGCATATATATATATATATGTTTATACATGAGTGTGTCTGTGTTTATGGATGTATGTATATATGTGTATATACACATGTTGCTTTAGACGGTATGCAGTTACGAGCGGTATGTATACATATCTATGTGGCAGAAACGTTAGCAAGCCGGGCGAAATGCTCAGCGGTATTTCGTCTACCGTTATGTTCTGAGTTCATATTCCGCCGAGGTCGACTTTGCCTTTCATCCTTTCGGGGTCGATAAATTAAGTACCAGTTACACACTGGGGTCGATGTAATCGACTTAATACCTATATCTGTCCTTGTTTGTCCCCTCTGTGTTTAGCCCCTTGTGGGTAATAAAGAAATAAGTATATATGTATGCATACTTTTACTCTCAGAGAATATGGCGAAAACCAAGAGCGAAAGAGAACAGTATCATGTGTTATAAGGAATAAAGTGCTCGAAGAAAAACGAAGCGAAATAAATCAGAAATATATGAGTAGGGAGAAGTAAAGCTAACGTACCGGAGATGTTTGTGGGGCGTGATAACGAAGACTAGATTTGCAGAGGAGGTCATAAAATTTTCTCTCATTTGCTTCGTATCTTTCTGAAGTTTTTTTGTTTTTTTTTTTGTTGAAGTTTATCAAATAATAGTAAATACTAGGTGCAGGATTGACTGTGTGGTTAGAAACTTCCTTCCCGACCACTTGATACCGGCAAATGTGTTCTACTTTAGCCTTGGGTCGACCAAAGCCTTGTGAGAGGATTCGGTAGACTGTCTCCCACCACAATCCCTTGACGACTGAAGTTGGTGCGTTTACGTCCTCGTAACTTAGCGGTTCAGCTAAAGGCCTGATAAAGCATGTACTAGGTAACAAGGAATAAGTCCTGGGGTAGATTTGTTTGACTAAAGGTGGTGTTACATCATGGTCACCGTGAAATGACCTAAAGAAGTAAATGAATAGGAGAATAACATTATCGAATATCATTGCGTTACCGTGTCACTGCTTTTTAGGAAGGTAAATACACTATACTTTTTATTCTATATTATTTGTACCAGAAAGGTGTATGGGTACATAGATTGATAGATAGCTCTATATATTTATATACAGTATGCATGCATACATACATAAATTCCCACAAATGTACATCATATGCGTCTTGATGTGTCTATGTATTTATGCATACATATATATATATATATATATATATATATATATATATATATATATATAGATATATACATACATATACTATATATATATATATATATATATATATACATACATATATACATACATATACATATATATATATATATATATATATTATATATATATATATATATATATATAGCATATATCCACATATACATATATATAATATATATATATATATATATATAGAGAGGAGAGAGAGAGAGACAGAGAGACAGAGATTTAAAAAAACACCTTTTATCAATTCAAAATGAACAATTAAATTACGCCATGTAGAAAATTACATATAATAGAAATATTAAAATTAAAATAACAATAATATATCAATGATTAAGTAAATTGCAAAAAAATGAATAATAATAAAAATGTGTATATATATTATATATATATATATATATATATATATATATATATATATATATATATATATATATATATATATATATATATATATATATATATATATATATATATATATATATAATGAATAGATAGTCGTGGAAAATGCTGAAAAGCTATTCTTACCAGATTATGTTGCGAACTCAATAACTGAATTTAAGTATGAACCAAACGAAGGAGTTACCTTCGAGGCGGACTATAGAAGATATGAACAAATCTTCATTAAAAAGTGCAAAGACTAGGACTCCCAAACAGAAACGTCTGATATAAACTTTAAAAATAAAATAGACATATTGTGTAAAAAGTGTTTGTTTATAATTTTACAATTTTTGAAGCGTGGAAGGTGTTTATAAGCCATTTAAGAAACACACAAAAACCGTTAGATTCACTTTAACATTTAAATTTAATTTGTCAAAATATTTTCGTCGCTTTGTGACCGCGACCTGTTCACTGACAAAACTTCGTGCTGCATCTATAAGTTTTTATAATTTTTATAATCTCTTTTATATTTTTTTTTTCTTCATTGGTGTTATGTCTCGCTTCTCTTTCCACAACAGCTTTTTTTTTTTCAATTTGGCTGGAATCATTCTCTCTACCGCCATCCTCAGAATAGGTCAATAGTTAAGCTGAGCTTAAAGAATGAATTCATTTAGCAGTGCAGGGTTATAACTAAAAAAATGTTTGAAAATGTATTTCGCAACATTTATGCTAGTTTTGTAATTTGCAGGAATAGAGAGGGAGATAAAAGTTAATATGATCAATAAAGTTTTCACGTAAGATTTCTAAATCTCTTTGTTTTCGTATCATCTTAAATTAATAAACATAAAATTCTGCCCGATTTCATTGAAGTAGATAGTTAATTCTGGGACGCCCTGTATCTTAATGGAGGGCTATATATCTGAACCACATTGAAGAGATTTCTCTTGTTTTTAAGTGCTTGCCGAAATTAATTGCACTCTTAATGTGCACCTTTGAAAACATGAAAGGCACTTTGTTTCGTTATGTGTTATCGAGCCAATGGTGAGTGGAGAGATTATGTTTAATCACTGAGTTGATTGACGGTGTATTCCTGAATTTCGGGTCAAAATGCATAGAATAATTAAAGAAAACAATGTTTTGTGCCTAATGACACCCATGGTGTAGAAACAGCTACGAGAATAGGAAGCTGAGATGAAGCACGAACAATAGAAAAATAAGAGAAGCCTTTAGAATCGCGTGGTGTTGAGGCATAAGAATGACTTGACAGGAGAAGCTATAATTTGCAAACTGTGTATGATGTGGTAATGGTATTGTTATTACAGGCATAATGCTAGGGCGGTTATCCAAGAAATTTAGCTGAAGATCCTAACAATGATTGTATTTTAAACAGAATTCTGGAGACATTGACGCATTCTATAATACGTTGAAGCAGGCTGGCAATATGATGGGTCTCTTGTTGTGAGAAGAATGAGAGATAATGTCGCAACATGTTAACAATCGTGCGAAACAAACATAGGACAATGTGCTGAATGATTAATTGAATTCCACATAGCATGATGTCAAATTACTCCAGCATTATGATATGAACAGCCATTTACAGGTATAATTTAAGAACGGGACTCCCTTCGGTCACGACACTGACCATCGGATTGCACCTAGAAAGTTACCCTCCTTGTCACAAGTCTGGGCAAGGTGGTTTACGGAAGACCAACAGTAGCCCGTGCATCCCGGCCTCACCTCTCCACGCCACCGGTGTTATCTAAGGGAAAGGCAGCAGCCGATACAGCTTGGCACCTGTGATGTCGCAGCTCATTTCTACAGCTGAGTGAACTGGAGCAACGTGAAATAAAGTGTCTTGCTCAAGAACACAACATGCAGCTCAGTCCGGGATTCGAGCTCACAACCTCACGATCGTAACCTCGACGCTCTAACCACTTAACCATGCGCTTCACATGAATTAAGAACATGGACAATATTACATGTCGCCAGGCGTAGCGGAATGTAGGAAATTGCAAAAGGAAGCGTCGATTATTTTGGTAGCATTCAGAAACAGAATTGCAAGACAGTTGCTGTGATACCCCTATCTTTATTTTAGGGATCGTCTTCCTAATTGAAGTAATTTTACCACAGCGCAATTTTAATGATGCCGAAATACCAAACATTTGATCCCTTTTATTATACTGATATATATTCAAACCCATCACGGACATAAATTTTATAAAACTTAACCCATTTCCCTGATGTCCTGTTTCAGATTATTTTCTTTTGATATCACGAATTCATAAAACTTAAATTCAAGCTATCGTTTTATGTTCCACCACGAACATTACGCAGAATTTTCTAAATTCACTGGACAAAAATTGTGTTTTCTTATCAGACACAATCACGTCTGTGATGTGGAGACACATGTATTTCACTACTGCCCACAAGGGGCTAAACACAGAGGGGGCAAACGGATTATGTCGATTACATCGACCCCAGGGCGTAACTGATACTTAATTTATCGACCCCGAAAGGATGAAAGGCAAAGTCGACCTCGGCGGAATTTGAACTCAGAACGTAACGGCAGACGAAATACGGCTACGCATTTCACCCGGCGTGCTAACGAGTCTGCCAGCTCGCCACCTGTGGAGACACATGGCCTAGTGGTTAGAGCACCGGACTCGCAGTTTAGGGATTGCGGGTTCGAATCTCAGACCGGGTGATATGTGTGTTTATGAGCGAAACACCTAAGGTCCACGCGGCACCGGCAGAAGGTAATGGCGAACTTCTGCTGACTCTTTCGCCACAAACTTTCTCTCACTCTTTCCTCATGCATTACACGCTTAGAACTTGACATTCTGTTATTCTATCGAATTTCAGAAACTAGCACTGCATCATATTCATATTCTCATCATTTTGAATACAAGAGAGAAAAAAATTTCTAGTAACTGCACTGAAATTCAAAAATATGTGCTTGCAGAGACTTCAAAATGAAGCAACGTAAAAACAAAATCAAAGGAAAACAAATGAGAAACCAAAAAAGACTAAAAACGGAAATGAAAAATTCATAGAAACTGTGTTGAGGCAAATATCATTGTATTTTGTTTGAACAGTAATGAATGGAGGAAAGAAATTCTATACAACTTCAGATTTGACAACAGCGAATATAGAGTGACAATGACTCTGTAGAAGAAACTATGGTGAAAGTAATCGGATTGATAATAACATTTTACCAAAGCAAAAAATATACAACTTAGATTGGACTGCCACAAACACATCGATTCTGCAGTGTAGTTTTCCTTAAAAGCCATGTAACACGTACATTATTTACATTATACGGATTGTCCTCGTCTTGTTTGTTGTTAACCCAACGTTTCGGTTGATATACCCTCCAGCCTTCTTCAGGTGTCATGGGGAAATTTCGAGAAATTTCGAACCTGGGTTCTCATTCGAAATTTCCCCAAGACAGCCGAAGAAGGCTTGGAGGATATATCAGCCGAAACGTTGTGTTAATAAAAAACAAGTTGAGGGCAAATATCCGTCGAATGTAAATAATGTAAATAATGTACATAATACCTCAACTCTTAAATATAGAACTGTATCCATGTAACATATTTTACATTTCTTGCATAAATAATAAATACTGCGCTTAAACACTAATACAAGTATGGGTGATTCTTTTATTCAGTACATGAATATTTGTCATATTCGTATTTTTAAGTAGAACGTAGATATTAGATATTAGATATTGTTGAAATATAAAATGTTTTCTGTTCAAACAACTATATTGAGCATATTATGTTTGCACTTGTGAAGGCGCTTGGCTCAGTGATTAGAGCATCGAGCTTATGATTGTGAGGTTGTGAGTTCGATTCCCGGACCGGGCTGCCTGTTGTGTTCTTGAGCAAGACACTTTATTTCATGTTGCTCCAGTTAACTCAGCTGTAGAAATGAGTTGCAACATCACTGGTGCCAAGCTGTATCGGCCCCTTTGCCTTTCCCTTGGATAAAATCAGTGGTGTGGAAAGGTGAGGCTGGTATGCATGGGCGCCTGCTGGCCTTCCATAAACAACCTTGCCCGGACTTGTACCTCGGAGGGTAACTTTCTGGGTGCAATCCCATGGCCATTCATGACGAAAGGGGGTCTCCACAAAAATGTATGATACGTTACATGTCCCTTATTTCTAGTACGTCTACAACATCAATTTACTTTCGATTCTGATATTGGGCCATTTTAAAAAACCCAAATCAAAACATATCTACTTACGTTATGGCGTAAACGAAATAAGGGTTGTTTTTCTTTTTTGTCATTTTGTATTTATACGTCACGGTTTCATTTACCTTTATATTCTTGACAAAAGTGTAGCAACATAAAAACAGAGAACACAGAGAGAGGATCAAAAATAATCTCTCTAATATATGCAGTAAACCGAGGTATTTTACTTCAGTTTAGGATTATCGTATGCAAAAATAGATAGAAAGCTTTGGAAATGTTCGCATTTATGACAATCGTGTTCACAGTACACAGAAAGCAGCACTTGCAGATTTGCTGAATAATGATGAGAAATTGGTAATGCATATAGGAATCTATTGAAGTTAGAAATTCTCACGAACTTGGAATTGTGTCCATTATATACGGTCTTTGTACCCCAAGCGGCATTTTGAGCAGTAATTCATAAAGAATGTTATAGTAGGGCCTAAAATAACTTAAGAAGTTCGCAGCATTGCGCTGTATAATATTGAACAAATAATTATTATTCATGACTATCCTGTTACGATATATGATTACCTGAATTTATGTCAGTGTTTAATAATGACACCTATGCAGTTCAAATGTAGAAAGCTTCAGATATTGGCTTTAAAATATCAAATGTGCATTAACTGCAGAATTTCAGCATAGACCCCATCGTAGATAGAAATGATAGAGAACATAGGTTCTTTTTAATTGATGGCCATGGGAATTAGAATGCAACATGTGTACAGCTGACTTTTTTTAGATTATTTCATCGTTTGTGTAGAAAAAATATGTAACTTTATGCATTGCATATTCATGTTGATAATTTCCTCAGGGCTGGTTGCACGGTTCACATGATGGTTTTCTCGCTGTAACAATATTTGTTGTTAACCCAACGTTTCGGCTGATATACCCTCCAGCCTTCTTCAGGTGTCATGGAGAAATTTCGAACCTGGGTTCTCATTCGAAATTACCCCCAAGACACCCGAAGAAGGCTGGAGGGTATATCAGCCGAAACGTTGTGTTAATAAAAAAACAAGTTGATGACAAATATCCATCGAATGTAAATAACGTAAATAATGTACATAATACCTCAATCATGTCAGTCTTTAATAATGACACCTATCCAGTTCAAATGTAGAAAGCTTCAGATATTGGCTTTAAAATATCAAATGTGCATTAATTGCAGAATTTCACCATAGATCCCATCGTAGATAGAAATGATAGAGAACATAGGTTCTTTTTAATTGATGGTCATGAAACATATGTACAACTCACAATTTTTAGATTATTTCATCTTTTGTGTAGAAAAAAATATGTAACTTTATGCATTGCATATTCATGTTGATAATTTCCTCACGGTTCACATGAGGATGTTCTAGCTGTAGCAATATTTGAATCCCTATTAGGATATAAAGGGTGTGCTGAAAAATTCATGGTATAAAGGGTATGGGGAAAAGCCTGGCTCGAGGCTTGACCTTCTGAGTTCTTTTACAGGTCTGAGAAAATCTTAATGACTGCTGCAATAAGGGCGTGAACCTGAGAGGGGAATATGTTGAATAAGATTATAATTAACTCAACCTCCTGTTATTTTCCTTTAACCAAAATCAGGAGGTTTTTCAGCAACCCTCGTGGACTAGTCTTCTAAGATGAATCTTTAAGAAACAAATGATTCTCTAATGAACTTCAATGAAATGCCACTGACTTCTTTGAAATGGTTAAGATATTCTAGACCAAAGTATAATCAAGAACATCAAGCCATTCGGAGAGAAATTTCCCTTCTAGACAGAGACATTTATCACGTGACATGTAGAATTGCTAGAGACTCGGATAAATATACATTAGAAACTTTCCTAAATACTTAGCATGGTGGAGTTACGAGAAAATCCTAAATTGCTCTACAAGGGTTAGAATACATTGTACAGCTAGATTTAACCACTGGAGGCTGAACATAGAAAATGAAATTATAATTAATTACGGCATTTTAGATCGAAACATCATCGAAATATAGCAAGCAAAATCATCAAATGGTGATACCGTAGCGAATGTATGCGATAACAATAAACAGAAAGCCTGAAATATTTGGGAAGTGGGGAGGGCTAGCAAATATTTCACGGGAAAATATTTTTCGAAAATATCATTGATCTATTGTTATCTAGTGCAACAATTTAAAAATGATAATAACAGAATCAATAATGCAGCCGATTGCAGGCCTCAAAACGAGCATTAAATAGCTGAAGGAGTAAAATTAATTCATAATGCTAAATTTATCTGTTTTCAACATGTTCATTTATGAACATTGAAATATTTTACTTTGTCAACATTGAAAATTGTAAAGATGTTTTTCTAATTCATAATTTTAAACTTTTACCATTGATAAACAAAAAAATATTGTTGAAACTGTAGTTTGGTATACATTATTTACATTATTTACATTGGACGCATATTTGTTCTTATCTTGTTTGTTGTTAACACGTTTCGGTGGATATTAAACACGCTTCTTCTTCAGGAGGCTACATGAATTTCAATACGGAAACTGTGGAGAGGTGTCCACGTTTTCGCAAATGGTTACTTCATTTTCTACTACTACCACCGGTGTTCTAATGTTTTTAAAAGACATTCTTTGCAGAGAACAGTTATCGTTTAGAGAAAGTGAATATATGTCTAGTTCGTGCTAGATATGAAGCCAATGATTTTTTTTCTAAAACTGTTATTTTACACATACAAATATATAATATATATATATATATATATATATATATATATATATATATAATATATATATATATATATATAATATATATATATATATATATATATATATATATATATATATATATATATATATATATATATCGTAGCGTAGGCGAGAGTGGCTGTGTGGTAAGTAGCTTGTTTACCAACCACATGGCTCCGGGTTCAGTCCCACTGCGTGGCACCTTGGCCAAGTGTCTTCTACTATAGCCTCGGGCCAACCAAAGCCTTGTGAGTGGATTTGGTAGACGGAAACTGAAAGAAGCCCGTCGTATATGTATATATATATATATGTGTGTGTCTGTGATTGTCTCCCCAACGTCGCTTAACAACGGATGCTGGTGCTTTACGCCACCGTCAGTTAGTGGTTCGGCAAAAGAGACCGATAGAATAAGTAATAGGCTTACAAAGAATAAGTCCTGGGGACGATTTGCTCGACTAAAGGCGGTGCTCCAGCATGGCCACAGGCAAATGATTGAAACAAGTAAAAGAGTCTATATATATATATATATATATATATATAATATATATATATATATATATATATAATATATATATTAAATTAGAGATAAAAACTATTAGGCAAATCAAACAGTGAAAATCATAAGCCAATACATAGAAATAAAATTAATTAAAAAAATAAAATGTAAAATATAAAAATCCAATTAAAATATTTAAATTAAAGTTATATATAATATATTATCAACAATAATTAAGGGTAAAACTAATCAATTACGAAGTAATCAATAAATTTCACCAAGTAGAATCGGTATGAAAACGGACCGTTAACGGTAAATTCTAGTAATACTAATAATTAAGGATCAGCAAAAGAATGCATCACCACATACCGAAGTCAGAAATAGCAGCCAAAATCTAAGCGATTTCTTCTAAGTAGAAGAAATCGCTTAGATTTTGGCTGCTATTTCTGAACTTCGGTATGTGGTGATTCATTTCTTTTGCTGACCCCTTAATTATTAGTATATATATATATATATATATATATATATATATATATATATTATATATATATATATATATATATATAGATATATTATATAAAAGGGCTTAGTAAAAAAATTACTTTGCCGCATACTGAACTCATTAGAATAGCAGCTAAAAAACTTTTTTAAAGCTATTTAATACTTAAGAAAATCTCTCATATATAGTGTTTGCTATATAAGCATAGTGTTGATGATTTTAACCCACGCTGGTGAAAGGGGAGAACAGAGATCCTTCGCTTGCTTATTGAATTGTTGACACTGTTAGTTACGAGCAGATCTTCGAAAGGGTATGTTCTTATTTTCAGTGTTCCAAATCCAAACCAAGGAATTTCTGAGCTGATGATAGAGAAGTGTGTTTTTTGACTAATCTTGAAACGTACGTCTCAAATAACCTTGCATTTGATTTTTTCGATGTCTTACCCCCAAACTTTTGTGAGTGAATTAAGCAAACACTATATATGAGAGAGATTTTCTTTAAGTATTAGAAATAGCTTTAAAAAAGTTTTTTAGCTGCTATTTCTAATGAGTTCAGTATGCGGCAAAGTAATTATTTTATTAATAAGCCTTTTATATAATGTAATAATTGAATCGCCTTGAATGGTCCCTTTGCATACTGAACACTTGGTGAAAGATAATAATTAATTAATTTTGCCCTCAATTGTTGAAAATATATATATTATATATATATATATATATATATAATATATATATGAGTACACATACATATGTACTAATATTGACATTGTAAGAAATTATAACCTTTCGGGAGAACTGGAAATAATTCATTATTGGGTCGCATGACCTTGGAGCGTACGTGAATCTATCAGTAAAAGCATGAGTGGCCTGTTACCTATTGAAATGGAAAAACGTGGAAGGGGGCTCCGGCAAAGTGAGCTCACCCTCTCATAGACATGATGTCATTCAAATTCAACGTACTCGATTTAGTTCAGTACAGCTCCATTTTCTTCTATGTAGCAGACAATAAATCCGTTTTCGTGTAATTATTTTTATTTATTAATATTATATCCACCCCTAGAGGAAGGTATCATAATTATCAAATGTGAAAAAGGAATTAATCGTAAGAACAAACAATTCTCCAAAGTTGACACGCCGTTAAGAAAACCAACAGGCTTTTGGCTTCGAGATAATAGGACAATCTCAGAATCGATATTTTGCAATAGGTTTTCAGAATCTTCTGCTGGTTTCCCTGTAAGGAGATATATGGTGCAATATAGGAAAAGATTAAGAAAATCTTTCCACTGTTAATGATTATAAAATTTCGAGCGGAAGTAAACTCAGACGCTTCTGATATTCGAACCTAAATTTTGTTTTACATTTACTATAGAACGTCCTTGTAATTTTTCTCTCACACCACACAGCTCTTTAATCTATGCGTAGCAGCATGTTATTAAGAGACAACGGAAGAATTTTGGATTGCAATAGCTCCTTATTTTTCTCCGATGTTCATTATGTTGTTCCTCTCGGCTAAACCTCTATTGTTCTCTAAATAGTTTGTATTCAGAAAACGTACGAGATTTGCAACTGCGAAATATTCAATTCACTTAAGTTTTTCGGTTGTTAAAAATGCCTCCAAGGTTTCTCTTCATATTGTAAGACATAATTTGTTTCAAATGAAAGCGAACTTAAATCACTGCTGCACTGATCTGTTCCTAAACCGCAGGTTGTCAAGTTCCTTTTGTGAGAGCCTATCTATCTATCTATCTATCTATCTATCTATCTATCTATCTATCTATCTATCTATCTATCTATCTATCTATCTATCTATCTATCTATCTATCTATCTATCTATCTATCTATTTATCTATCTATCTATCTATCGTTCTATATATATATCTATCTATCTATTATCTATCTATCTATCTATCTATCTATCTATCTATCTATCGCGTTCTATATATCTATTTATCTATCTATCTATCTATCTTACCCTTTTTTCTCTTTCTCTTCATATATGTATATATATGTATATATATATATATATATATATATATATATATATATACATATCACACACATATATATATATATACATATATATATATACATATACATATATATATATGAGATTATGTGTGTGTGTGTTGGTATATATATATATATATATATATATATATATATATATATGTACATATATATACATATATATGTATATATATATATATAAATATATTTATATATATGTATATATATGTATGTATGTAGATATATATGTGTGTGTGTTGGTATATATATATATATATATATATATATAGATCAATAAATGGTGGGGTTGTGTTGACCGCACGTGGAGAAATGATAAGTAAGGAAAAAATTTTTTTAAAATGCAGAATGCTCAAATGAAAGAAAATTTTAATAAAATGAGAAATTGATAAAATATATAAATATATATTTATTCAACCTGTTTTCGTCATTGTATGACTTGTCAAGAATATTTATGTTTTAAAAAGTTTTTTTAAAAATTAGAAAGGGGAAAAAAAGAAAATTGCATTGTTTTTTGTAAAAGAATAATGATAAAAATGTACAAAGATTAAAAAATAAGTTCTCCGATACATTGTGAGTTCGTTGTGTATCTTGAGTTTTATGGTTGTTTACGAAAAAATTACCTTGAGGTGTTAAGATCCAAAGGGATTAAGAGCATGTGTTGTGTTGTTAAATTCAGCATGTTTGCAGGACAGGAAGTAGTAGTAATTGTGGTCCTGGTTCTTCAGTTCCTGTGTTGTGAGTAAGGGGAGACAACTCTTTTGAGTTCTTCAATAAAACCCAAATTATAAAACAATCATTTTAGCTTCATTTGCGTTATCTTTTTTATATAATTGCTTGTTAACTTAACTTTCAGATTTTAAGACTTTATTTATATTATTTTCTAATAATATAAATCTGCATAGACAATTGCATTTCAAATTGTCATATCATTTATAATAAAAATGATAGTAATAACAACAATAGTAAAAATGATATTTAAAGAATATAAGTTTTAGCTTGAAGTGATGAATGCATGGTATCTTTATATATTTGTGTTAGTCCATCCATGAAGAGTGAGGTAGAGAAAGGAAGTTTGATCAACGAGGAGTTTGCATATTAAGTTGTGTTTGGAATTTTTCAATAAAGAGATTCTCCTTGTTAATTCTCTCCTGTGTGGTGATCCCTACAAAAAACAATGCAATTTTCTTTTTTTCCCCTTTCTAATTTAAAAAAAAAACTTTTTAAAACATAAATATTCTTGACAAGTCATACAATGACGAAAACCGGTTGAATAAATATATATTTATATATTTTATCAATTTCTCATTTTATTAAAATTTTCTTTCATTTGAGCATTCTGCATTTTTAAAAAAATTTTTCCTTACTATATATATATATATATATATTATTTGCTGGATTTCATTTTCTTTGCGATCTTAATTGGCACTACTTTAAGATATATTGAATTAATAAGCCTTCATATGATCACTCGGTCTATGAGGCAAAGTAAATGAAATAAACAATTTCTATCTTCGATGATTATGCTTGTCACATCGCTTATGCATTACGCGTACACGATGTCGAGAGAGAATACCCATGTAGCTTAAAATTGAAGCGGTGAGAAGAAAAATCCTTTACAATCGATATCAAGTGTTATTTATCCTGGTGTTAGGGATCAATAGCAAACACAAATGATATTTGATAATATTCTTCATGTATACGCTTTACTCTTTACTCTTTTACTTGTTTCCGTCATTTGATTGTGGCCATGATGGAGCACCGCCTTTAACCGAGCAAATCGACCCCAGAACTTATTCTTTGTAAGCCTAGTACTTATTCTATCGGTCTCTTTTGCCGAACCGCTAAGTTACGGCGACGTATACACACCAGCATCGGTTGTCAAGCGATGTTGGGAGGACAAACACAGACACACAAACACACACACACACACACACACACACACACACACACACACACACACACATACATATATATATATATATATATATATATATATATACGACGGATTTATTTCAGTTTCCGTCTACCAAATCCACTCACAAGTCTTTGGTCGGCCCGAGGCTATAATAGAAGACACTTGCCCGTGATGCCACACAGGTGGACTGAACCCGGAACCATGTGGTTGGTAAACAAGCTACTTACCACAAAGCCACTCGTACTAGTAAGATTTTATGCATATTTCAATGAATTGAATTCATCACTTATGTCTGAATGAGAATTACATGCCTTTCGTATGTAGCGTAATATATATCGCCATTTCTAAGATGTAGTAAGCGCATTCTTGGAATGTATATCAGGAAAGATACTTCAACTTTCTTTAGTACAACAATATTGCGGGACTAAGGCATGTCTGAATATACAATGTAATGATATTATCTACCTAGGCTATTATAATGTTGATTCAAGTATCGATATTCTTTCACGTGTGGGCCAGCTGTCCGTTCGTTTCTCAGGTTTAGTTGCATCATTCCATATCTTACATTAGCTACCATTCCCAACAATAAAGATAGAACTATGATAACCGAAAGAAAGCTGTTATAGATCGCTGGAAAGATTATGCATCACTTCCAACATCCAATACAATAAATACTCATAGTTGAATCAATGTAGGCTTCTACTGTATGCACGGCCTCTTTAAAAATTCCTAAAGGCAATTTTCCAGAACGATAAAATCCGTTGCCCGGGCTTTGAATGTCATCCATTATACAGATTCCATTAAATATCAGTAAACCACTAATGGATAATTCCCTGTCCTTGCCTAATATAAACGTTGATCAGCGATCTGCACTTATTCAATCATTTTATCATAAATATTTAATCCTTTTTAATAATGCTCATTATGTGGCCATAATTAATGATGATCATATTCATTCTAACAAATGATAAGATTGGACTTGGTATGCATGTCATCGATATTCTAATAAACGAGCTTTATTGGCAATTAAGAAAAATAATTATATTTTAATTAGCAAATATACTAGTACACTGATAGATAAGGTGAGGGCAGTCTTGACCTTATTTGTACTAAAATCATACTTCCAGTTATGGCCTACTCGATTCAAACGCATTCGTAAGAGCCTATTTCCCGGTTCCTATGGGTATAAGTTTGCCACCTGGTAGGGATGCCGGTCCGGAGCAAGATTACTAAGTTTTGCCAGCTGAGTGGACTAGACCAACGTGACAAGAATTGTTTTGCTTAATAACAGAAACCATCACTTAGTGCAGGAATCGAAACCTCAATCGCACCATCATGTGCCCATCACCCGAACCACTATGTCACGCGCCTTCACAATTATGGTCTAAATTATGACGGCAGTAAGGAGGTTTAGCTACGGCATAGCCATTATTCTCAATGACCATAAACATATGCATGATATAGTGAGGAAATAGTGATAGGAAAGACATCACGAAGAACAACCGTGGATCAGTGATACTCTTTTACTTGTTTCAGTCATTTGACTGCGGCCATGCTGGAACACCGCCTTTAGTCGAGCGAATCGACCCCAGGACTTATTCTTTTGAAGCCTAGTACTTATTCAATCGGTCTCTTTTCTGAATCGCAAAGTTAAGGGGAGGTAAACACACCACCATCGGTTGTCAAGTGATGTTGGGTGGACAAACACAGACACACACAAACATACATACACACACACACACACACACACACACACACATATATATATATATATATACATACATATATACATATATATACATATAAACATATACATATAAATATATACATATATATATATGTATATATATATACTTTCCGTCTACCAAATCCACTCACAAGGCATTGGTCGGCCCGGGGCTATAGCAGAAGACACTTGCCCAAGATGCCACGCAGTGGGACTGAACCCGGAACCATGTGGATGGTAAACAAGCTACTAACCACACAGCCACTCCTGCGCCTATGTTAGTTCTCTGTTAGTTCCTCAAAAGTTATAATGGTATTTTGTTCCACAAGGGTTTGCTGTATGCAAGAAGAAGACTGTATGCAATAGTAGAAGACTCTTGCCACGCAGTGGTACTGAACCCGGTACCATGTGGTTCGTAAGCAAGCTACTTACCACACAGCCACTCCTGCGCATATCTCTCCAGATATTCCATAGAAATTATAATCAGCACTGATTTTTGCTACATTTCGTATACGAGACGTCCGATGTAAACCAGCACTGAGATGGAAGACGAGAAACGGATAACGGCTTCATGCGCTATATATATATATATATTTATATATATGTATATATATATGTATATATACTTTCATAATTTGAAACTGACTTATTGGAAGTCCACCTGAAGATTGTCGATCAAGACATGAAACGATTGTAGTGGCGGTTTTTTTGACTATTTATTAAAATTTTATGTATTGATTAAGTCTTTCCTTGTTTGTTTTGCAAAATAGTGGTTTTGTCTCTAATAATATTTTATAATATTTTACTATAAAATTGGATTTAATCCTAAATCTGATTTTTTTTCCCTGTAAATTTGGATTTATTCCCTAATATTTATTATTACATATATATATATATATATATATATATATATATATATATATATATTAATTAACAATTGAGGATAAAATCTTTAAAAGAAATTATCAGTAGCGTGTTGGTATCTACGAATAGTAGTAGCCTCAATATAATATAAATATATATATATATATATATATATATATATACAGCATGCTTTTTTCAGTTTTCGTCTACCAAATCCACTCACAAGTCTTTGGTCGGTCCGAGGCAATAGTAGAAGACTCTTGCCACGCAGTGGTACTGAACCCGGTACCATGTGGTTCGTAAGCAAGCTACTTACCACACAGCCACTCCTGCGCATATCTCTCCAGATATTCCATAGAAATTATAATCAGCACTGATTTTTGCTACGACATTTCGTATACGAGACGTCCGATGTAAACCAGCACTGAGATGGAAGACGAGAAACGGGTAACGGCTTCATGCGCTATATTTCGTGGGGTCTTACTCCTTCATCAGTACGCATCCAACCCTTAAATCATGCTCGAGAAAATTGCTTAAGCAGCTTCTTGCATACAGCAAACCCTTGTGGAACAAAATACCATTATAACTTTTGAGGAACTAACAGAGAACTAACATAGGCGCAGGAGTGGCTGTGTGGTTAGTAGCTTGTTTACCATCCACATGGTTCCGGGTTCAGTCCCACTGCGTGGCATCTTGGGCAAGTGTCTTCTGCTATAGCCCCGGGCCGACCAATGCCTTGTGAGTGGATTTGGTAGACGGAAACTGAAAGAAGCCTGTCGTATATATGTATATATATATATGTATGTGTGTGTGTTTGTGTGTCTGTGTTTGTTCCCCTAGCATTGCTTGACAACCGATGCTGGTGTGTTTACGTCCGCGTCACTTAGCGGTTCGGCAAAAAGAGACCGATAGAATAAGTACTGGACTTACAAAAAAAAAGAATAAGTCCCGGGGTCGATTTGTTCGACTAAAGGCGGTGCTGCAGCATGCCCGCAGTCAAATGACTGAAACAGGTAAAAAAGAGAAAAGAGAGAAAGAGAGAAGCTTGGATTTGGTCATTCAACCATTCATCGATACCTGCGAGACATCGGAAAAATCAGCAAATTAGGACAATGGGTTCCTCATCAACTTTCCGAGACTAATCGCGCGCAAAGAATGAATGTGCGCTCTCCTTGGCAGTCACATCTCACGAATGAACCTTCTTGGGACCGAATAGTGACCGGTGACGAGAAATGGCTTCCCTAAAATAATGTCAAGCGCTGAGAACAGTGGGGAGGGAAAGGAGAACGAACGGCACCCCAGGCTAAAGGCCCTTTCGTTACTGTGTTTATTTTGAGATGCTCTGTGTTTATTTCAATTATTTTAAATATAACAAAGAATTTAGTAAAATAACTTAGTCATCATTCAACTAGTGTTAGTAACATAAATTGTGACTAAGGTTTGGTGGTATATTTTGATGCAAAACTTATGAAATCAAGACATTTGTACTACAGAGCCAGAGCCGGTTTTGGCCGGGTTGGTAACGAAAGGGTTAAAGTGTTGTTATATGTTTTGTGAGATATGAAAGGTTTAGTCCACTTTGAAATTTCAAACCGCAGCAAAATGATAACAAAAGATCTCCTGCGAGCAGCTTGAGCGGCTGAAATCAGCGCTAGAAGAAAAACGACCATCTTTGGTTTCAAGACGAAATGTATTCTTCCATCAGGATAATGCTCGATCGGATACAGCGAGGTTGACATTCAAAAAGCTGGAGCAATTTGAATGGGAAGCGATGCTCACCTACCATATTTGTAGGACATTGCTCTATCCGATTGTCATTGATTCCGCAGTCTGCAAAATCATTTGAACACAAAACGTATGAATTCGGTAGACGAGATCAGAACTGTACTGGGCGAGTATTTTTCGTCACGGACAAGTGAATTTTGGAAGTGAGACCTTGCAAATCTTCTAGAGAGATGGAAGAGCATAATAGAAAATGAAGGAGAGTATATTTCAAATTTTAAACAAATAACTTTTCTTTATCGTAATTTTGTAAAATAAGAGATTTTTTTCTAAATGCATTATTTACGGGATGACCCAATATATTCAGCATATTTATAAGTCAATAACTCGCATAAAATATGCTTTCGCGACATCTGTATACCGCAAGTTGAAATTTATCAGTGTATACTCTTACTTTTAATCCTTACATATATGCGTGGAGGCGCAATGGCCCAGTGGTTAGGGCAGCGGACTCGCGGTCGGAAGACCGGGCATTGTGAGTGTTTATTGAGCGAAAACACCTAAAGCTCCACGAGGCTCCGGCAGGGGATGGTGGTGAACCCTGCTGTACTCTTTCACTACAACTTTCTCTCGCTCTTTCTTCCTGTTTCTCTTGTACCTGTATTTCAAAGGGGCCAGCCTTGTCACACTCTGTGTCACGCTGAATCTCCTCGAGAACTACGTTAAGGGTACACGTGTCTGCGGCGTGCTCAGCCACTTGCACGTTAATATCACGACCAAGCTGTTCCGTTGCTCGTATCAGCTGGGACCCTCATCGTCGCAACCGACGGAATGCTCCTACATATATGCATGAAGAGAAAGATTGTTCGCAGCCTACAATAAACTAAAACGTAATATAAGAACATAAGAGGCGAAATAGACTTTTACTTAGAATATAACATTTACTAATAACATCAGGAGTTAAAATAACTTTAGGAAAATCATCTAACTTAGAAATATTATATCAGCTCTCAAAAACAGAGATGCGATCAAGAATTTCGGTTAAAAAACGAAAAAAAGCAATGATCTGAACATTACAGTGAAGGATGCGGTGCCTACAATATTCTGAACAATATTCTGAAACAATATGAGATGTCATTGCCAAAAAATGTTTCGTTGAGAAGAGATTATGTGAATTCAATCCCTGACAGCTGTGACAATAAATATGAAGGCGAAGTAGCGTAGAATCAAGTCTAGAAGGGAAATATCTAGTTATGTTGTGGGAAGAAATATGAATCAGATACGCTTGACTATTTGTGGCATAGAAGGTCAGGATAATAAAGACAACACTGGAAAATAAGAAGATTGAAATAATCTGTGTCTGTGCTGGTGGTTGATAATTTAATCGGCTTGTTTTGATTATGAAGGAACACCATACGGAAGCTTTAATTAAGATAGAAACAGTATTTTTAAAAATAAACCATCAAATTTCACCTGCTTTATGGTCATACGCACACCCACACGACAGACAATAGAGTAGTAACAGTTGGAAATAAAAAGAGCTGAACACTCGGGATCTTTTCGGTTTGAACGGCAGTTTTTTCTAGCGGTGTCATATGAAATTGTCACCCATAATTATGACCCTAGTATCGATCTATTGCATTTCAACCTGTTTTAGGGTTAGGGTTAGTTAGGGGTGTTGGAAGGGTATCTTTTTTTCTTCAGAAATGGACGTCACTGATTGCAGAAATTGAAGAAAAAGACAACAAATATCTTACAAACTATAGAATTTACTCAATAAAGTCAAGAGAAAAATATGTTTTATAAACACATTCTACCAGTATACGAAGTTTAAAATTTTTTAGTTACCTAGAAATTATGTTAAAAACTGCCGTTCAAACCGAAAAGATCCAACACTCGTTATCCAAAATCACCCCGAGGATCAACGGCTATCAAATAAACACAAACACACACATACATACATACATACATACATACATACACACGCGCTCGCACGCAAAACACGTAATCACAGACTGGCTTACTTACATATGTGTTTATATATGTGTGTGCGCGTATGTATGTGTGTTTGCGTGTGTATGTGTGTTGTGTATGAATAACGGTCTGCAAACAGAAACGGAACAGAAGCGTAAAAGCGAGTGAGGAGATAACAAGGTGCAAAACCACCTGGAAGTGTAGACTAAATGCCGATACGTTTTCAATCTGCACCAAAAGAGTTGATCCAAGCTGCGATATCAACAAGGTAAATCAATGCTTTTGGGGATTGACTCATAAACACAAAACCTGAACATTAATATAGTAAAAGAAACGAATATGAGTAGCAAATGATGGGGAAGAATAAATATTGTCATTCAGTAGAAGGAAAAGGCAAGGATATGCATGGTGTGAAATAGAGCACAAAATTTAAAATACAAACATATAGATATCTATTTCTTTACTACCCAAAAGGAGCTAAACACAGAGGGGACAACCAAAGACAGACAAAGGGATTAAGTCGATTACATCGACCCCAGTGCCTAACTGGTACTTATTTAATCGACCCCGAAAGGATGAGAGGCAAAGTCGACATCGGTGGAATTTGAACTCAGAACGTTACAACAGACGAAATACCTATTTCTATTTCTTTACTGCCCACAAGGGGCTAAACATAGAAGGGACAATCAAGGATAGACAAAGGGATTAAGTCGATTACATCCACCCCAGTGCGAAACTGGTACTTTATTTATCGACCCCGAGAGGATGAAAGGCAAAGTCGACCTCGGTGGAATTTGAATTCAGAACGTAACGACAGACGAAATACCGCTAAGCATTTCGCCCGCCGCGCTAACGTTTCTTTCCAGCTTGCCGCCTCGCATACAAACATATAGATATAGGCGCAGGCGTGACTGTGTGGTAAGAAGCCTGCTACCCAGCCTCATGTTTCACGCTTCAGTACTCCTGCGTTGTATCTTAGGCAAGTATCTTCTACTAGAGCCTCGGGCCGATGAAAGCCTTGTGAGTGGATTTGATAGATGGAAACTGAAAGAAGCCCATCACATATGTCTGCTTGTCATACCCATCACTACTTGATAACCAGAATTGATGCATTTACGTCATCGTAACCTAGAGGCTCGGCAAAGCGTTCGACAGAGTAAGTACCACGTTTCATAAAAAGAAAATAAATTCTCGGATCGATACACTCGAATAAAAACAGTGCTCCAGCATGGCTCCAGACACAGGACTGAAGCAAGTGAAAATAACACACAAAAATAAAGAAAGGGAACCGGATCTGTACCATTTACGCTTCTATTTTATGCACAAAACAATAAAGTGATACTTCAAACATACTACTAACTCTTCCAGTGTTTCTATACACGATCTTCTGATTACCAGAAATTAGTAGCCATTTTTAAATAATCCCTTATATAGCTGGTTCGATGACGGAAATCAATGGTACCATCTTATTTTATCAATAATATAAGGTTGTCCCAAAAGTTCGTAAACATAAATGTCTTTATTTTGAGGAATAATTTTTGTTGTCTTTGTTAGTACTTGGCGAGTAAAAATTCAATTTTCGCAAGTGTTTACGAACTTTTGGGACAACCTAATACCATATTTTATCATGGATACAATACATAAAGATTCCCAACTCACTATTTTAGATAGTCTTACTTGCTCCCATTACTCGGGAGCCCATGCAATATAATCTTTAGCCCATTCATGGCCCGCCAACTTCATCGTCAGGTATAAGCGAAGGTTTTTCCTTGGGCCATAGGCGTGTAATCTACCTTCGAAATGTCTGTTGTTAATTGTTCGTCAATACACAATGAAGCTCTCTTTCATTAATTCGAGGGAAATCACACAACAGCATGCTATTCTATTGTTGAGAGAAATTCTTTATATTTTTCTATCAATCCTAGGGGTTGTTACTCGTTTCCTACCATAATTACCAATATTGTGTGCCTCCAAATCCTCGTTCTTTTCCATTTTTTCTTAATTGTCCTAATTGTCTGATTTTAAACATTTAGTTTCTTTGCTCTTTCTCTCTGTTTAACTGAGGTATCAATCAAATACACTTCTATTTGCCCAATTTTATGGCGACTATGATCTCTTTGTTTACCCAACTCGGCCTGGAATCGAAATAACGCATTATTTACACTTTAAATGCATTTTACTACATGAATTTCTAACAAACACAACCCAGAGTAAGTAGAAAGTCATTAGAACACAAACTAACACTCTACACCTTACACTACTCGAATAAGACTGAAGGAAACGTGGGCTGCATCAGCTGTGCTGCATACAGGCATTTAGTGTTGCCACACAACAGAAGCTCATTATTGCCAGATTTCACTAGAAACCTGTATAAGCCATAGCTAAAATCAATGTCACAGAATATACAGTTGTACATTTAATATAATTTAAACTCATTTGTCTCATTTACACAGCCAAAAAAGCAAAAAAATATTGTTTTCCAAAAAATCCATAATAATGTTTCCAATACTACATATATGTATATATATATATACATATACACATATATACATACATGTATGTGGGTAAGCATAAACTACTGTGTTTTTTGCTGTTCCAATTATGTTATTTAATGGAAGATTTACTAATAAAATGGAGCATTTATAACACTACTGCTACTACTACTACTGCTGCTGCTACTACCACTACTACTACTACTACTGCTGCTGCTGCTGCTGCTACTGCTACTGTTCCAACTACTACTACCACCACTACTACTACTACTACTACTACTACTACTACTACTAATAATAATAATATAATAATAATAATAATAATAATATAATAATAATAATAATAATAATAATGTTAATAATAATACCATCGTCACCGCCTTCACCTTCATTACTACTACTACGAAGTCAACTCAACAAGCTGTTTGTAGTTCTTGTATTACATTAGCTAAAACATTTTCAGAGTCCATGGGGGGTTATATGCTTAATTCCTAAAAAGCTATTTGTTTTCGTCTTTGTTTTTTTCTTTTTTTTTTCTTTTAGTGTCTGTAAGAGACATATGAATAGTGTGTCAGTTATCAGTCTATGTAGAAGTTATCAGTCTATCTCAGATGAAATTCTGAAATCAACACTTTAAGCTAAAGAAATTTGTCACCTGAGAGACCACTTAATAAAATGATGCATTCATCCCTCGTGGTATTTGAGCTTTACAAAAAGTCAATTAAATGCTTTTGTTCTTATAGCTAAGGTATTTCTTATCAAGTGTCATATTATGAATAAAGGAATAAAGATCCCCTTCGGTCATAATTGCAACTAGAGAGGCCGCCCTCGAGGCATAAGTGCAGGCAAGGTTATTTGTTGAAGACCAGCACTCATTCATGCATATCACCCTTCTCTCTCTACACCACTGATGTTATCCAAGGGAAAGGCAAAAACCGATACGGTTTGGCATCTGTGACCTCACAAATCATTTATACAGCTGAGTGAAATGGAGCAACATTTCTTTACATCTTATTAGAGTTTCAGAGAATAGATATATTTCTTACGGAGATGTACTTGCATCGCAAGTGATTTGATCTGAGATCGTGTGCTGAAACGAAAACAGTTGCAGCCTGGAAGGTGTTTGTAAGCCATTTAGGAAACACACAAAAGCCGTTCGGTTCACTTCAACATTCAAGTTTAATTTGTCAAAATATTTTCGCGCTTTAAACCGCGACCTCTTCACTGACAAAAATCCGTGTATTTCTTAAAATGTCCAAAGTTTAGAAGTGTAAAAACATTTGACAACAACATGTCAGTTGGTTGTTTAATTAAAAGACATTCAAGTAGGTTACAATATCATTTTCAGGTGAAAATGATACTAAATTCAAAAGACCGTGATCTTATATTAGTGGGGTTGTTTTCATTTTATCTCTCTCTTTCTCTTTCTCTGCCTTTTGCCTATTATTTTGAATCGAAATTAACAGGTTCACGAATTGTGATGCTTCAAAGAATTAAGTCTTGAAAGAGATAACTTTATACTAGAATATAATGTTGCTGGTTTAAGGTCATCTAAATCGCATTTTCTAAATAATTATGCATTTATTTAACAGCCATTTTCATTGTAATTATAAATTGTTGCTTAGTGCTCAAGTTGGTTTCATCAAGTTAGACTGTTTCCCAAATTATCTTGGAGAAAGAGAAGTGCTTACACCACGGTAATGAACAGCCGATAAAGTGTCGGTACGCTGCCCTAACATATCGATTACTCCTTATGAGTCTGAGAAAAACGGTTCTACAATTTCTAAACAACTAAACAACTGGAAGAGGTGATTCGCCTACAGGAATCGAATCTTTGTTGCACATAAGCACTCTCACACCATCTAATCGACATTGCATGTAAGGTGTGCCGCACGTCAGTTGTCGAAGTGATCGCAGGGCTATCTGAGATGAAGTGTTTTGCTCAAGATTACAGTGAATCAACTGGTCTGGGAATCGAACACATGATCTCGTTATCGTGAGTGTAACTTTATAACTACTAAACCACGCAAATTTAAGACAATTGACTACCTCCCAGAAAATTTGGACACTACTCACATGGCCCAATGCTTGAGCACCGCTAAGCATATTTCAAAAGAAAGTAATAATGAGCAGTACATTTCAACACGACGGGATTCTTTTAGTTAAACTTGACCAAGGACTTCAATGAATATACAAGGTGTCTGGTCTAGTGCTCTAATAACTCGGATATTCAGCATTTAATAATATATGTGGGGAAGCGCAATGGCCCAGTGGTTTCGGCAGCGGACTCGCGGTCGGAGGATCGCGGTTTCAATTCCCAGACCGGGCGTTGTGTGTGTTTATTGAGAGAAAACACCTAAAAGTTCCACCAGGCTCCGGCAGTGGATGGTGGTGACCCCTGTTCTCTCACTCTCTCTTCCTGTTTCTTGAGCAACGTTGCAAAGGACTGGCATCTCGTTCAGCTGGGGGGAACACATACGCCACAGAAACCGGGAAACCAAGCCCATGAGCCTGGTTAGGCTTGAAAAGAGCAAAAAAAGAAAAAATATATATATATATGTAGCTCCACTTCCAGATGGTATGAATTCATAATAAATAACATCATGCCACATAACCAACAGAATACAGGAATAAGTTACCGATAGCAATACAGGAATACACAACAAAACAGCCTTTTATTTATGAAAATAAAAGTTTAATAAAATCTTCTTAGTAGATTTTAATGCGAATTCAAAATAGATATCAAAATTTGATTTTAAGCTCTTCCTCTCCGAACCAGCAATACATATTGTAATTTAATTCACCATGTTTATCCAAAAATACTTTGATATTTTTCAATTATTGTTAATCTGCGAGATATAAGAAGTATAGCTATTTTTTTCTTTTTTTTTTCTTTTTTTTTTTTTTTTTTTTTTTTTTTGCTTTCTGGAAGTCATTTTTCAGAATCTGAATGTAAATTATGTACGTTTCAATTACTTGCATATATATATATTTACAACACAACTAAATGCAATTAGATTTGTGTTGCATTTCTGAATAAAAAGCGAAATGAGAAGTTCTGGGTTTTTCAGTTTAGTGAGATGCGTTTATAATGGAATTTGTTGTAAATTTGGACAATATGGTTTAAATTTTAACAAATGCAATAGGCAAAAAAAAGAAAATGGCAATGAGTTTAAATAAAATGTAAAAAGGCAACGTCAATCATGTTTCGGGTCTATGAAGTAATTATAAAAGATGCTGTTGTTAAAGAACATTAAATTTAATAAGCACACACATGAATAAGTCTACCAGAAACGGAAAAAAAAAATAGAATTTCATATCCTATATGTCGTATGTATATATATATATATATATATATATTATATATATATATATGTGTGTGTGTGTGTGTGTGTGTTTTTGTGTGTGTCTTTGTGTCTGTGTATACCCATGTGTGAATGAGTGCCCATCTGTATATACGCACATATATATGCACACACACACACACACACACACATAGATGTTATTTTATAATTTTACTTCTTTCTGTCATTTGACAGTAGCCATGCTGGAGCCCCGCCTTTAGTCGAGCAAATCGACCCCGCGACTAATTCTTTGTAAGCCTAATGCTTATTCTATCGGCCTCTTTTGGCAAACTGCTAAGTTAA
This sequence comes from Octopus sinensis, assembly GCF_006345805.1. Classification (NCBI taxonomy): domain Eukaryota; kingdom Metazoa; phylum Mollusca; class Cephalopoda; order Octopoda; family Octopodidae; genus Octopus; species Octopus sinensis. Next base: position 1,256,979 of record NC_043019.1, read on the forward strand.
GGGGGTGTAAGCGCACCAACGTCGGTAGTCAAGCGATGGTGAGGGGTACAAACACAGACACACAAATATATACACACACGCACATACATACACACATGCATATATATATATATATATATATATATATAGATAGATAGATAGAGAGATGTAGATATAGATATATACATATATATATGTATAAATACATATATATATATATATATGTATATACATATGTATATATGTGTGTATATTTACATATATATATACGACGGGCTTCTTTCAATTTCCCTCAACCAAATCCACTCACAAGTCATTGGCCGGCCCGAGACTCTTGTAGAAGACACTTGTCCAAAGTGCCACGGAGTGGATCAGGACCCGGGACCATGTGGTTGGAAAGCAAATAACTTACCACACAGTCATTCCTGCGCCTATACACACACATACACGCACGAACATGTGTGTACGTTACGTGTGTGTGTGTGTGTATGAGAGCGTGTGAGCGTGTGTGTGTGTGTGCAGTCTCACTTAAAAAACAGTTAGCCCATAAAACATGTAACCTCCTCATTGACGTATGATTGCTCTATCGAGAAAGCTCATTAAGCCAGGAATAGATGGGCAATTTTCTGTTATACAAGCACAAAATCATCACAAAGATTAAATACAAAATTGCGAAAACACAAAATTAAAATGCATTAAATTATATAAACAATAAATAGTATTATTCCAGCAGTTTATAATTTCTATATGATATATGATAATGCTTCGCTTGGGGAAAAATAATCCGATGTACTTATGTTTTTAAGAATTGACATTTTTACAATTTTATAATTTTTACTATTAAACAATGGATAATGTTTGAAACACGAAATGTCTAATAGCCGATTTCGCTTTCTCTCTTTCTTTTGGTATTAAAAGTACATATGCCACATTTTATATGTGTGT
>NC_043019.1:1262902-1282902 GCF_006345805.1 Octopus sinensis
AACCTTTTTATAGTTTCGTAGTAGTGGTTGAGGAGGAAGTGAGGCAGAGAGAAAATATGTGTGTATGTGTGTGTGTGTGTGTGTGGTGCGTGTGTGTGTGTGCGCATTTATATCTGAGAGTGAAGAAGTGTTATTTCCGTTGGTCTGCTGGACCCCCTGTGGTTTATAAGAACTTTGGCTGTCCATTTCAATGTCACTGAGTGTGTGTTTGTGCATAGGTTGGCCTGGCAAATGTCATTTGGGGGTCACACTTCTATGATCATTCTGTGGAGGTGTGTGTGTTGTGTTTGTTCTGTGTGTCTGTGTGTGTTTTTGTGTTTGTGTGTGTGTGTGTGTGTGTATGGTGTGTGTGTGTGTGTCTGTGGTGTTGGAGAAGGGGAGAGAGACACAAAAGAGAAAAGGGAAAATAAAAAAATAATAATAAAAATAAAAAAATTAAAAAAATTAAAAAAATAAAATAAATAAAAATAAAAAAAAAAATAAAAAATAAATAAAAAAATATAAAGAATAAATAAAAATATAAAGATAAAAAATAAAAAATAAAAATAAAAATAAAAATAAAAATAAGGGAGGAAGTGGAGAAGAAAAAATATTTTTGTGTGTTGATATTTATACCAACACATATATATACACACACACAGACTTATACATAAAAATTTGAAAAAACCTTTTTATCGGTTCAAAATGAACAACCAAAATTATACCATCTTGAAAGTTGTATGTCATAGGAAAGTTAAAACTAAAAGTGACAATTAAAGGTAAAGATGGAAGTGAATTATAAAGATAATAAATAATATGATGTATATAACAGGCAATACACACATCTACACACACACAGATTTTCCTTCAATGTATGTTGAGTAAAGTTTCAGCCATTTAATTTGGGGGAGAACTTAGCTATGAAATGTTTTCCATATTCCTCCTGAAGGGGGTGTCATTCTTCGGACACTTGTAGAAGGGAAATATCTTAAATTTTCCTTCTCCACATGTAGCTAGGTTGTGCTTAGTGGTATTTTGCGTAGTTCTTCCTGCCGAATATGTGTCGGTGTGGATCCTGGCTCGCTGGCACAAAGAATTACCAGTTTCTCCTACGTATTCTCCTTGCATGTGGGGCAGGTTATGCAGTATATGACGTTCTGCGTCTTGCAGTTCATATCTGCATTTACTTGAATATGACACCATGTTTAATCTTTATCTCTCTGTTGCTCTCTATGTATTTGTAGGTGGGGTTGCTGCAGGTCCCACATCTACCATCTCCGCACTCTTTTGCAAAGAATTCCGTTTTAGTTTCTGAGAGAATTTCGCTCTTGTTAGGTGTTTTTTTAGGTTTTTGTCCTGTCGTCTACTGTTTTTTATGCTATATTTGTTTAATATGTTTTTCATTTGGGGCCTGTAAGGCTATTGGTAGGTTGAATGTTATGGTTTGGAAGATGTTGGTAACTCCAGGGTTGTGTGTGTTTATAAAGGGATAGTGTTTTCTTTGTTTTTTTGTTTTGGGGTCCTGAGTTGTGTGATGTCTATATATCACAGTCTGCTTTCGGTCTCCCTTCACCAAATTTTGGCAAACGGATTTGGACGGCCTGGGGCTATAGAAGAATAACATCTAAGAGCCCCAGTTGCCACACAGCGGGATTGAATCTGGAACTACATAGTAGGATATCAACCAAATCATCACACAGCTACGCCTCATGCAGTTATAACCCTTCTTCTAAAATAAATTAGTTTCACGAATAACAGAGTTCTTTATCCACTTTAATATGGCGATCTTTATTGAAGCATTGCAATATATATCTTATATGAATCTATATATATATATCAAGAAGATTTCATTGAAATCAAAATTTTATCACATCCCAATGCAATATTGTTTGATATAATTGGAATGTTCAGCCAAACTCATTAGCTATTGACAGTATATCTCCCTAAACGGATCTTAGTAAAATTTTATTGATCAATCAAGTCACAGTTCAGTAAGTGTATATTATATATATATATATATATACATATATATATATATATATATATATATTATATATAGGTATGCATGTATTATGTGCGTATATATGTATATATATAATATAATATATTTATATGTTATATATTATATATATATATATAAATATATGTGTGTGTGTATATATATATATATGCATGTATATATATATATATGTAATATATATATATGTATGTATATATATATTGTATATATTATATATAATATATATAATATATATATATATATAAAAATATAAATGTATATATGTGTGTGTGTGTAGGTATATATTATATATATATATATATTATATATATATATATTGGATAGAAAGATACACACATACATGCTGACAAACAGCATATGTATATACATACTATTATGTATCTATATATGTATAATTATATATGTGTGTATGTTTCTGCTCGTATGTGTGCGTGTGTGTAACAGAATTTAGATGTATGACTTTATAACTATAGCAGTTCCTTTCTAATTGCAAGCATTATAAATTGCGCTTTTGCGTGTTAAAAGACGATAGATGCAATGTAATGTTTCATTTGTCAAACTTGAAAGATTCCTTTCATGTTTTCAATCTACACACTAATCAATACATTTCACTACGTACAAATGTATTCATTCAACAAAGCTGTCAAATATATTTTAAATATATTTTACTACTATGGTGTACTCAAGCGTGGCTGTTTCGCTATTTTAGAAATCAAATGTAATGAAACGAATACCGACGAATAATATATAATGCAAACTTACACATTTCCATTCTCTTTCGAAGCTGCTTAGAACTCTTTAGTTTTATTGGGTTGTTCGGAAAGTTCGTACCGATTTATAGTAGCTTATATTTCAACTTATTTAGAACATGGTTGAATCCATAAAATAGGATTTGACAATACCTCCATTTAGAGCACAGTTTAAGCTACATTTTTCTGGAAGAAGGTTTATGTTCCTATAACCTGTGTTATGGAAGATAAGGAGTATAAGGAAGATAAATGGAAGATAAGGAAGTTCATTTTCGGCACTTGATGCCTTGGGAACCAGACAAAAATTACTGCAGCTCGCCTAAGATGTGTTACCCTACCCTCCATATTCACCAGATATTGCTCCTTCGGATTTCCACTTCTTCAGGTCTCAGCTGAAAAGTATTAATGGTAAAAATTTCAATTCCTTAGATGACGTAAAAAGATACCTTGATGAAACCACCTCGATTCTGGGAAGAGGGTATTTTCAAGTTAAAGGAAAGATGAAGACGCATTGTGCAACAAAATGGATGATATTTGGTTGATTATAAATTCAATGGTAAGTATTTATTGACCTTTTTTCTTTCCTTTAAAAATCGGTAGGAACTTTCCGGACAACCCAATAGATTTAAATATGCTGTCAAATTGTAGATGAACCGCAGATATTACATGACATTTGAATGCTTAGAAGTATGCGCAATTTCATACATTTTTACACACAAAACTTTATACATATAATCGACGACATACAAATTTCTGATTGCTATAGTGACAACATTTTATTTTGTGTTCCAAATTATAATATATATATAATTTACAGTCGTTTCAATTAATACTCAATAATTTAATTATACATTTCTAGATTAAATTTGTATTTATGAGTATAATTTCATCACTGAAAACGATGTAGCTTTGGTTGTTATGTGTGCGCCTATCAATTCATTTCTGCTGCCCACCTATAGCATGACGATATATGACTTTTTATAATAACGTTTTATACATTATACATATAGCTCCAAATCATTTAGTTGTATATATATTTGCTTTTCAAAAAGCCATTACATTCAGTCATAGTGTGCATTTTCTTAGATTGATACATACATTCATACATACACACACACATATATATATATATATGCACATATATTATATATATATATATAACACACACATATACATATACATATATATGAAGGCGCATGGCTCAGTGGTTAGAGCGTCGAGCTTACGATCGTGAGGTTGTGAGCTCGAATCCCGGACCGGGCTGCGTGTTGTGTTCTTGAACAAGACACTTTATTTCACGTTGCTCCAGTTCACTCAGCTGTAGAAATGAGTTGCGACGTCACAGGTGCCAAGCTGTATCGACCTTTGTCTTTCCCTTGGATAACACTGGTGGCGTGGAGAGGGGAGGCTGGTATGCATGGGCGACTGCTAGCCTTCATAAACAACCTTGCCCGGACTTGTGTCTAGGAGGGTAACTTTCTAGTTGTGCAATCCCATGGTCATTCATGACCGAAGGGGGTCTTTACCCTATATATGTATATATATATATATATATATATATATATACATACATACATATATATATATATATATATAAATATATATATACATTCATATGTATATATATTATATATTATTTATTTATATGTAGAAATTATATATATATATATATATATATATATATATATATATATATATATATATATATATGGTTAATGGGAGAGACGGGAGATGGAAGATACGAGAGTTAATATCCAAAACTACAACTGTTTCGACCTAACAATCTCGATCCCTTCCCTGAACGAACGACTGAGTGAAAGTAATGTACTTTACCGGTATGTTAAAAATTATGGACCATCCGATTTTCTATCTACCACACACACACACACACAAACACACACACATACTTACACACATACTTATATACATACAAACATATATATATATATATATGTATATATATATATATATTAGAAGAAATGAGGTACTCAGAAATGTGATTGGTTTTATATTTACAGATGTTTATTAGTATCTGTAAATATAGAACCATCCAGATTTGTAAGTACCTCCATTTCGTCTAATATATAATACCGGTACATCATTTTCAAACTTCTAATATATATATATATATATATATATTATATATATATATATATATATATATATATAATATAATATATACGATATGTCGAAAATGAGAATGAGTTGTCAACAACTCATTGCTGGATAAAAAATTCTTTATTTGTGTACTAAGACTACCATTCGTCTTATAGTAAATAAAGTATCTTCATTTCTTAATGATTTTCAGGCCGATCACATGGAGAAATATTAATAATGTGCTTCAATTCAAAATGGAGACGAACTCCATTCCTTCGTGTAATCGGGCAGAAAAATCGTTGAGAATTAAAAATAATTTCAACATGAAAACAATACACTAATTAAGTGTATATATATATAGTATATATATATATATATATATTATTTGTTGTTGTGTGTGTGTGTGGTTCATGACGTAAACAGAATGAGAAATAATCATTTTTGGAACAATGATTCTGAAGAAAACAAAGGAACAGACAATAACGTATAAATATCGGGTTAAAAAACGTATTGGTATAAAATCTCGAAGGATGCCCTTGGGGCTCGTAAGCGTAAACAAGACACAGAACCAGTGCAGTCCTTGATGCTTATATATGTGCGTGTGTGTGTTTGTGTATATGTGTGGACACGCATGTGTGTGTTTGTGTGTGTGTGTGCATGCGTGTGCATGTGCGTGTATATATGTATGTGACCCCACTCTCTCTCTCTGTACGCATAAAATACCCAGGCATAACAGAATTATATATACACCATATAGAACATAGTTCATAGTTCTATGCTTCTTCTGACTCGTGAAGTTTTAAAATTTTTATTAAGTGATATTTTTAGGTTTCACATTCTATATGTGACTGTTTAATCATGCCATGTACAAAAGACGCCTTGAAGCTGTCTGAATTTCAAAGAAGCCGTACTGATGTTCACACTGAAGTTGGACAAGGTCAGTGTTCAATCGTGGAAAACCTTGGGATTCTGCTTTCTACAGTTAATACAGTGATTATGCAATTCCCCAGAGAGGGGAAGGAGTCCACAGCATTTCGCGCAGGTCAACCAGGTCCCTCTGACAGGGACTTTCTTTTTGCTAAGAGAAGTGAGAAGAATAATCTTAGTTGCAAGGCCTCTAACTTAGCAGAAAAAGTCGGTGCCAGTTTCAGAACATCTGTCAGGGATCCCTACAAATTTCGTTACTGTAGCAGAGCGACAAGAATAAATAACATAAAGCAGAGAAAATGTTGGACCAGTGAGATGGTAGAGAGGCCGCTTGCATTTTGAGATACTGTCATAATCTCTGACAAGTCTAGATTTGCTGTATTTCCTGACAGTGGTCGAGTGTGGGTGTGGATACTCTTTGATCAAGACAGGGACTTTCTTTTTGCTAAGAGAAGTGTGGAGAATAATCCTAGTTGCAAAGCCTTTGACATAGCAGGAAAAGTTGGTGCCAGTCTCAGAACAGCTGTCAGGGATCCCTACAAACTTAGTTACTGTAGCAGAGCGGCAAGACTAAATAACATCAAGCAGAGAAAATGTTGGACCAGTGAGATGGTGGAGAAGTCATTAGAATTTTGAGATTCTGTCATAATCTCTGATGAGTCCAGATTTGCTGTATTTCCTGACAGTGGTCGAGTGTGGGTCTGGATACTCTTTGATCAAGAATTTGATGGGGAAGGATTGAAGCCAACAAGGAAATACGGCAGTCACTCTGTGATGGTTTGAAGAACAATTTGGAGCATTGGTGGATCAGAGGTGGTAGAGCTGGTGGAGTGTGAGGAAAATATTGCAATTTTCTCCTGTGGTGAATATATTTAAAGAAGATTATTTATGAAAGAGGGGCTCCTTGTCACGCGTCTAAAATTACCCAAGGTTTTGTTGGAAGTGAATAGTATTCCAAATCTTCTATGGCCAAGCCAACCACCAGATATGAACACTCTTCAACACCTCTGGTGCATAATGGACAGGAAACCTCATAAAACGAACAAGAAAGCATCATCAGAGCTAACATTTCTGAGATCACTGCATGAAACTTGGCAAGAAATTCCGCAAGAGAATATTCATAATCTGGTCAGTAACACGACTAATAGGATCCTTGGTTTGATGAATACTTTTGCGTATTTACCAAAATTTTACAACAATAGAGGGCGGAAAAGGAATTATTCAGAATTTATATATATATATATATATATATTATATTAAATTAGAGACAAAACACTATTAGGCAAATCATACAATGACAAAACTTAAGCCAATACATAAGATTATTTAATTGTATCATGTATTTAAATATATAACAAATTATTTTAAAAAATATAATTAATATATCACTACGATCGTTTCATGGCTGTTAATTTCTTTAAATTTTCAAGTCACAGACATTCATCAGGTGGTTTAAATTTATCTTGGCGAGGTTTAAACAATATATATAATATATATATATATATATTATATATATATATATATATATATATATATGTGTGTGTGTGTGGTGTGTGTGTGTGTGTGTGTGTGTGTGCTATATGTATTATATACATACACACAACACATATATATATATATATATATATAATTGATTAATTAATAAAAATGGAGAAAAAAACAAGAAAGACAACAACGCGATCAAGGAAGGAAAGAAAAGGTGTTTTACGTTTCTTCAGAAATAGGAGACTGAGGAACGTTTAAAAGAAAAGGTAGCCGGAGGACAAAAAAAACGGTCAGCAATCCACATGTAGTTATATTTTGGAATGAATGGAAGAAGGTGGAAGGAAAAATGTGCTTTCTGAAAGAGCAGTGTCTAAAGAAAGGTTGATAGTGTGAGCACACAATGTGTGTGTGTGTGGGTGTGTGCTTGTGTGATACAAGGTGTTTCTGTGTGTTTATATATTGTAGCGTGTGAGTGTGGCAATAACTGAGTGTGAGTGAGTGCGTGTGGTAGTAGTGGCATGTGTGTGGGTAGGACAGCATGTGTTGTGCGTGAGAGGTATATAGTGCGTTCATATGTGTGTGCTCGTAAGTGTACGTGTTTGTATGTGTATGCGTGTATGTACGTGTGTGTATGCATATGTGCACGTGTATATATAAAAATAGAATAAAAACATAGAGAAAACCCTGAGAAAAAGCAGAAAAAAGATGCAAGATCAAAAATAAATATTCAAAATAATACAAAATAATGAAAAATGATATAGTAATAAAGGTTACAGAATAAAAAATAAAAAGCTAAAAATTAGAGATTAATACAATGATAAATTAAGAGGAAATGGAAAAGGAGATAAGGTAATATATAAATACAATGGAAAAGGAGAAACGAAATATATAAATACAATGGAGAGAACGATAAAAACTCGATAAAAACAAGTTATAATTATAAAAGGTGAATGAATAAAAGATAGGAAAAAAGTTATTTTTTCAGGGAGGGTGTAGAGATAGTCATTCAGAGAAGTCCGAAAGTACTTTGTGTTTCTAGAGTGAAAATATAATGCTGCTCCAGGTGGAGTCGACTGCTGGTTGATCCATGGTATAGGGCAAGGCCAAAGACGATGATGTTAGAGGTGGAGTAGTTGGCCGAGCAAATATATATATATATAGTAAGTTAAGCGGGCCGTCGGTTGGCTGAGTGGTTCACCGAACAAACTACTTTCGGACAAACCCAACCTCTCAATGAGTGATGATGATTAATTTGCTGTTAATATAAACAATTATTCACTTCCAAATCTCCGCTTTGCTTCTTTTCTTTTATATGAATATAAACTGTATGTTTTTCTATATATACCTATTAATTTAAGGAACTTAATTCCCCCAAACTACTAAGTTTTGGACCAGTATATCAGAAACACACATTCATTGCAATTCTAAAAGTACTTGCTGCCCAACACACTGGAAGACTAATATTCCATTTAATCTACCAAGACGAATTTGCACAATTGTTTCAAATTATGAAACATTTAATAAAGGTATCCAGGAATTGCGTTTTTACTAGTTAATATTAGTTAATTTTTGTTTATTTTCAGATCATTAAAATGGAATGTCAAATTAAGAAAAACGAGCATTTTCGACACCTCCTTCACTTTGCCTTTAATCAAGGTTCGAATGCCTCAAAAGCTGCTCGCAGCATTTGTACTGTGTATGGAGAGGGTGCCATAGCTGAAAGAACCGCTTGTGATTGGTATTCGAAGATCAAAAATGGCTATTTTGAGCTCAACAACGTACCTCGCTCTGGCCGTCCAGTTGAGTTCGATGAACACCGATTAAAACAACGTTTGCAGAAAATTTTCGTCCAACCACAAGGGAACTGACAGAGAAAATGGAATTCTCCCACACTGCTATAGAGAAGCATTTTCACTCGATGGGAAAGGTTCAGAAGTATGGAGCATGGGTTCTGCATGCTTTAAGTGACAACAACAAAAATCAAGGAGCCACACTTTCCGGTGATTTGCTCGTCACCGCTCAACTCATGGACACAAGCAACGATTTCTTTACCGAATCGATACTGGCGACGAAAAATGGTGCCTGTACATCAATATGAAGCAGCGGAAGGAATTGCTTAACCTCGTCAAACAAGCGACACCGCGCGTGAAACAAGATCGTCTGCGTAAAACGATGTTGTGCGTATGTTGGAACTGGGAAGGGATTATTCGACTCTGATAATAGCCCGCTATTCGGATTGTCTGCACTTCAGGAAACACCCCAAATTCACACCCAAATTGACGCTATATATAGGTATATATATGTGTGTGTGTGCGTGTGTGTGTGCGTGTGTGTGTGTGGATGGAGAGAGAGATCTATGTAATTATAAATGTACATATGTATGTAGGTATTGAATAAATACATTTTGGGGAGTCTTGTGCTATATCTTCGGTGACATATTTTCTTTAGCTCGCCCGTGAAAATTATATATTTTGTATATTCAAATAACAAAGCTACGCTAATGTGTCCGACAAGTACTTTGAATTTCATCTGCAACACAGAATATTGGAATGTATGCGCTGATTACTCGCCGACATATATATATATATATATATATATATAAATACAACATACAAACTCACACACATACATGTGCAAATATTGTTTAGGTGTAATAATACAAGGAAACCATTGTTAGAATTCAATATTCATAAGCTTTAGACTAAAGCATACATTCGTTTGGCAAATGCAGCAGTTAATTAAGTACCGAATAGCGCATTGACTTATGTATGTATGAGGCACAGATTGCTTTTCTATACTGATATGCTTCTATCGTATACTACGAACACGCACACGCAACGTACGTGTATATTCATATACATAAATATTTATATATATATATTATATATATATATATATAATATATATATATATATATATTATATATATATGTATATATATATATTAATATATGTATATACATACAAAAATACACACACACACGTATATATAAATATAAATATATATACATACATATATATATATATATATATTATAATATAATATATATATATATATATATATATATATATATATTATGCATATATATGTATGTATATATATATAATATATATATATATATATATATATATAGTTAATCCAAACAAGAAAGCACAAAAAAAACACGACAACGCGAGGACGTGGAACAAATATAGTATTATTGGACGCTCAGGAAAGAAGGAAAGAATATATATATATATGTATATATATATATATATATATAATATATATATATATATATAATATATATATATATATATATATATATATAAATACATATAATGCAGCACCTCAAACTGCCTCTCTTTCTGTTAAGAATAATTTTTTAATCTTTCAAATCAGCCTTGACGCAAAGAAATTAAGTTCAGACGAAATTGAAAATATATTTTCCTCTTCTGTGACTACAGAAGACTAAAATTTTGTCTGTGAGTTATTATACCTTTGGGTTTTGGTTGCATTTATAATTTTTGTAGACAATACAATGAGAAATCGAATAAATTGCGTTCCTGGTTTCACAATTGCCTCCAGCATGACACCTGACCATATGACAACAACGTGAACGAGGAAATCTCTGCTGGACAGAACAATGGAATCGGTAATATATAATTGACTGTATAATTGACAGAAGAGAATTTCTGTTGATCAACGTCGTCGGGAATGTATAAATACATTTTACCGTTGAGACAGAAACAGTTGTGAAGACAAGCCTGCTACATTGAAACTGGATTAAACTAAAACGAAAAAAGAACAACAAACCACCTGCAAGTTCGCACTTGTTAATCACTGGTAAGTAAACATGAATTTCGCCACCGTATAAGGCAATTACAAAGATTCAGCAAGATTACAGAAAGATTTTTATCATATACTCTTTTACTCCTTTACTCTTTTACTTGTTTCAGCCATTAGACTGCGGTCATGCTGGAGCACCGCCTTTAGTCGAGCAAATCGACCCCGGGACTTATTCTTTGTAAGCCCAGTACTTATTCTATCGGTCTATTTTACCGAACCGCTAAGTGACGGGTACGTAAACACACCAGCATCGGTTGTCAAGCAATGCTAGGGGGACAAACGCAGACACACAAACACATATATATATATATATATATATATATACATATATACGACGGGCTTCTTTCAGTTTCCGTCTACCAAACCCACTCACAAGGCATTGGTCGGCCCAGGGCTGTAGCAGAAACACTTGCCCAAGATGCCACGCAGTGGGACTGAACTCGGTACCATGTGGTTGGTTAGCAAGCTACTTACCACACAGCCACTATAGATATTTGAAACATATAGATGTTTCAAATACATAAGTAGTATTCTATTACATTACGGAACAAGGCTCTGCATTACTCAATACCTTCATCTAATACATAAAATGTTTATCTTCCTGGCCCCTATGTTCCTTGATATTTAGGTAATTTGAAAGTGAACAAAAGTTAAGATTCATCTTACGATAATCTACGTTATAATAACATTTTATTGAACAAAACGTTTCCGTAATGCAGAGACGTCTGTAAAAATATTATGTTATATTCCGCACAATATTCTGTCGTTTGATATGAGTTTGTTGTAAATATAAAGTAATAAATTCTTTTGTTGGTTTTTAATAATATAATACGTATTTTTACTGTAAATTGATTTAAGCATGAACATATTCTTTCATATATTGAAAACATCGATTTCCAAGTCGATTATTACACTTTACATTTCTTACTTCAGTGATTTACAGTCTATCATATCATTATTCGAAATACACGGTATAAAATATTTGCTATAAAATTCGAACATGATTTCGTCATAGAATATTGTATTTATGCAAGTTTAAAATACCACGCCAATAGATATAAACGTTTTAGTTCATTCGCTTAGATGATGATTAAAATAATAGTTTTAGCGTAGTAAAATATCGATGATATTTCACGATATGAAGGAATTTATAACAATATATTGATTTTCACAAAGGGAAGTATTGCATTTAGTTGTTAGTAAGTTTCATCCGAGTTTGAAGTTATTTTTATTGGTTATTCAAAAAGCTTTATACTGAATATTTGTCATGACAAATAGTATTTATTGTAAAATAATGCTCAGTTTACTGTTGTATATGAGTTTGAAAAATTCTTTTATATATGCTGTAGTCCCCTATAACTACCCTGTATCGCGTATGTTGTTGTAGGAGTAAAATCATCTCGTAATGCTATTCAGATTTTTCTTCTCCATATTTAGTCTCTTGTGTATGAAAATATTAAACGAGCAAATATTAATATCATTTTAGTAACAGCACTTTATAATAAATGTTACTGAAGGCTTTTGTACTCTGAACGATGTTGAAATAGGAGCAGCCGATTGGTGCCAATGTATACATAAAACATCAGAAGAGGGCTGTTTCAACTTTTCTGATTATGCTGCCGTTTGTATTACCACTTTACTGTGTTTGATAGTTGAATGCAATGACTTTCGAAGTCACGCAATGTTTTCAAATTCATTGCAGTATCTCTAGCATTATGTTTCCATTTATAATCTTGGAAACACTTAAACAGGAAATAAAAATAATCTGATATGAAGCCAACACAGACTTGCACATTGGGATTCTGCCGCCATGCATATAAACTTTATTTGCATTTATTATAAATATTATATAATCAACTGCAAAAGCAAAAGAAAATAAAACCGAAGTTAGTCATATCTGATAATGTATGGGTGTATTTATTTGCGTGCTTATAATAATATAATCATTAATCAACTGCTGAAATACATGACTGAATTGAACTTTACATACATCATTATACAGTGATCAAAACGCCTGCTTCTGAGGTTATATTTTATGTGTATATGTGTATGTGTGTGTGTGTTAACCGTAGTTTGCCCTGATTTGAACTTTTCAAATCAAGCAAACTACGGTTAACACACAGATATATATATATATATATATATATATATATATATATATACATATATATATATATATATATATATATATATATATATATATATATATACACACACACACACACACACAATATATATATATATATATTATATATATATATATATATATATATATATATATTATATATATATATACAAGTTTAATAAGATAAAAATAAGAATTGACCAATTGTCCAAGCTGAAACATATATTGGCATATTCGAGATATGAAAATATAAAAATATATGAATACTAAAAGTAGACATGGACATAAAAATATGTTAATTTATAAAAATAATAATATTATAATATATAGAAAAAAACGATTTTTGTTTTTGAAGTTAAAATATGGTATACAGGAAAATAATAGGCATTATAAAGAATTATGGGTTACATGTTAGACGAAGATAAAGTATTCATATATTTTTCTATCTCTCATATATCATTATAAGATTCAGCGTGGACAATTGATACATTTATCTTAAATAAAACTGTAAATACATATATATATAGTTTGGCTAATTTGAATTTTTTTTCTATTGTATCCACTATACTTATTTAAAGCCTCAGGCTCTACTTGAACATTTCTATGGTGTCTAGGTTTCGAAAGAAATGCACCACGCTGCGTAAATGCACCACGCTGTTATGGGACTCTGAAGTCGAACAACTTTAATAAATATACATTGCGCCGAAAGGGACGGAATGTAACTTGGAAATTGCCTTTTAAAACCAGATTTAGTCACAAAGCATTACTGATTTTATGCTGAGCATCTGTATATGGTATGTTGGATACGTTTGCTGTTCGCTTCATATGTACAGATGTGTTCTGATTATGTTGGCACTGATGAGTGTAAAGTGTATTATGTATGCTAACCATGAAATCATTAATGATTTGCGAGTTAATCTGTTTTATAAGGTAGCTTCCAAGTTACATGCCCCACCTTTCAGTGTTGTGTATGATTATTAAAGTAGCGAGAGGAATTTGCGTGTAGTAACAGCCATTAATATAATGAATATATTTAAAAGGGAAAAATTATAAATTTTGTATTATTTTTTTCCTGAACTAGTTTTTGTAATCTAATTAATTATGTTCAACCATGAATCTGCCTGATTCTTATAGCATTGTACGAACTGATCGTCTGCATGAATGAAAATTCTCTTATGTAGTTTAAGATTTTCTCCTCTCCATTTTTAATAACATTGTTGAATTCTCTCCATACATTCATATAACACACCATATACAAGTACTATTTTCATATTCGCAAACTTACAGCAGTAAGCTACTAGCAAAATGTGAAGGGTTTGTATTAGAAAAATTTCTTTGGAAACATCGAAATTAAAGGACGAATCTAATTCACTCTTTTTGCACATATATACACATATGTATAGATATATATGCATCAACATACATATACTTACGTAAACAATTATGTATTTGTTTGTGTGCTTGGGATGTGTGTCTGTGTATCCATACAGGCAATATTCACTGATCGATGGATATTTTTTTCCCTGTTCTAACGATAATCTAGGTTACTCCGTAAACCCATTAAACCTAAGTCAATATTAAGAATATTTTTCTTTCTTTATGTGTACGTGTCTTATATGTGTAGGTGTTTGTGATATGCGTTTGTGTGCATAGGTGTTTGTGTTTCTGTGTATAGACTAAGAATGTTTATGCAGAGTAAGCATTTAATGAAATCAATGTTTTTACAGTCAAATTAGTATTGCGACTTAACTTGTGATGAAATTAATTAAATTAGGAGTATGTAATTTACATTTAAAATAAGTATATGCCAACCATTGTGCAGTTGCAAAAACATGTTTTCATCTTTCCAATAGAATGCTTTCCATTCCTTACATAATTATCTTAATAAAATGTATTTCTATAAATATTTGCATAAAGTTTATCTGAGTAATAAAAATAAAACAAATAAACGGCATAAGTTACGCCGATAAATTATTTTTGAATATTCTAATTTGTTTTCCACTTAATGGAATATAACGAAGTAAAACATGGGAGCTGGATTCTTCAAATTAAAATATATTTGACACTTAACAGCTTGGTATTTGAATATAACTAAATGTGTATTAGAATACTGCTATAAATGTATTACCGTGGTCGCGGCACTCCGTCGGTTACGACTACGAGGGTTCCACTTGATCCGATCATTAATGATTTCATGGTTAGTGTACATAATGCACTTTACACTCATCAGTGCCAACATAATCACAACACATAAAATGAACATCTGTACATAGCAAGCGAACAGCAAACGTATCCAGCATACCATATACAAACGCTCATCATGAAATCATTAATGATTTGCGACTAATTAACGTGCAAGTGGCTCAGAACTTCACAAACACGTGTACCTTTAACGTAGTTCTCGGCGAGATTCAGCGTGACACGGAGTGTGACAAAGCTGGCCATTTTGATATATAGGTACAACAAAAACAGGGAGAAAGTTGTGAGAAACTTGTGGTGAAAGAGTACAGCAGGATTTGCCACCACCTCCTGCCGGAGCCTCGTGGAGCTTTAAGTATTTTCTTTAAATAAACATTCGAAACCGCGATCCCAAGACCGCGAGTCCGCTGCTCTAAACATTGGTCCACTGCACCTCATTGTATTGTCGTAGTACACCTTTGAACATGATATAGCAGCAAATTGCTGAGTAGGTAGGATTGTTTGCAAAATCGGACAAAGTGCTTAGAAGCAGATTCTCCAGCACTCTACGATCTAAGTTCAAATCAAGCAGAGGTCAACTTTTCCTCACATCTTTGGAAGAATGTATCAATAACGTACAGGTGTCGATGCAGTTGACTTGTTCTCTCCACCAACAAATTACTGGCCTTCAACCTCACAACGGGCCACCGTTTGTGGGGAAAATGTTGTGGCCTCGGTTAAATACCTGCATGGATTAAGAAAAAGACAGCATTTCAACATAACAACAGATATATTAATGCAATTATTATACTTACACCTGTATCAGGCTAGTCCTCGGGGGGATATTGTCGACCCGTCCCTTACGCTGAAACATCGCTGACCTTGAACGCTACAACGGACCGGCGTCTCGCTCAAAGTGGGTCTGGGGAATGTTGTAGCCTCAGTCTTACTGCCATGGAATCCTATTTCAACAGAAAAATAAATTCATTATTAAATTTTTTATTCTTAAACCTGTATTTTTATAATGCTTCTAAGAGTATGTGCAAGGGTGTTGTTACAGCATACTTTATTGTTACCAGCCAAATAAAGATTGAACTCTGCCATAAGTTTGAGCCCCTCTCTCACTTTGAAATATAAAACCAACCAACCACTAAAGTACTTTCGTATATAATCATTTATACGAGTATTTCTATAAAGACATCAGTGATTCTTTATTTCATTATACTCTTTTACTCTTTTACTTGTTTCAGTCATGTGACTGTGGCCATGATGGTGCACCGCCTTTAGTCGAGCAAATCGACCCCAGGACTTATTCTTTGTTAGCCTAGTATTTATTCTATCGGTCTCTTTTGCCGAACCGCTAAGTTACGGGGACGTAAACACACCAGCATCGGTTGTAAAGCGATGTTGGGGGACAAACACAGACACACACGTACATATATATATATATATATATTATATATATATATATATATATATATACATATATATGACGGGTTTCTTTCAGTTTCCGTCCACCAAATTCACTCACAAGGCTTTGGTAGAAGACATTTGCCCAAGGTGCCACGCAGTGGGTCTGAACCCGGAACCATGTGGTTCTTAAGTAAGCTACTTACGACACAGCCACTCCTACGCCTGTTATGTAAATATTTTTTGCAGCTGGAAATATAAACAAGAATAATTTATGTGCTGTACATATGGACAATAGTCAAGCAATCCAATTAAAACTTACCGCATCATCAATCACATCTAACAACCAAGAACTTATAAAACAAAACAAGCCAGAATTAATATTTTTCTTGAGAGACAATGGAGAAAATGTTCATTATATTTAAAACACCCACTATATTGCGACATCGTTGTTGTTTTAGAAATTGAAATCAAAATAACTATGTGATTAATTAATAATATCTTGCAGCCTTTTTATTCAATATTGCCTCATATCCAAAGATGACTTTGCTATGAAATTATAAAGCAAAATTATATAAGCAGTAAGAGCAAAACAGCAATTTATTATAATTTGGTTTCTCTTGTCAATGCACAAAAAGGTAAAAAAAAAAGCAATCCAATCTCCATTAGCTGTATTGTTTCTCTTGCGAGACGTAACTGATTACATCCGATTAACATTGAGAATGTGTACCTTTCCACAACGGAAAGAAAAAGAAAATGTCGGAACGTTTTTATTGTATGTCATCAAGAATAGTTATTAGTGATGAATAGGTGCTGTAAATACAAGTTGTATCATGGTTACTTATCGGCTGCGTAATTACAAATTACCTGCAATGGTTTTGAATACTGATAGCATTCGCTGGTCAATTGTCTATTTTGCGTTTTATGATTTTAAATTGGTATTGTTAAGTCCATAAAGGTAAGCGCTAATGGTAAAAATTGTTTCTTGCGATTCTTCTTTGTTCGATGGAAAATGGGGTTGTAATTATTTTTTCCTACAAGTAAATACAAATGTGTGTGTATGTGTGTGTTTGTGTATGTTGTTGTAAGGTTTCGTATGCAGTTTTAGAAAGGAGTATGATGCGAATTTCATTATTTGGCTAAAGAAACTCATTATCAGAAATAGGAAACGGTTTTCCGTTTCAGCAAGTAAGGAATTAATTTTTTAAACATTTTTCTGCTGATAGTAATATATTTTCAAAACGGATTTATATAGGTAATTATGTATTTTCATACATGTCGTAACTGGCTTATAAAAACGCATAACATGCTTACGTCGAATCACGTAATGAAGTGAGCTAAATGCAAAGACGGTAAACCTACACACCGAATGCAAGTTTGTTAAAGTGTGTGTAGCTGCAACGATACGAACGTCTTGAGGAAAGTAATATCGGTGGAAAATTCTTGTTTATAAGAAACAGCATTTTTTATTGTATAAATTAAGGTATAAGAGAAAGCGGTATAGCATTTACCCCTCACTTGCTTCAGTCATTAGGCTGTGGCTGTGCTGGGACACCGTCTTGTGTACAATTCCTGAAAAAGGTAAGCTAGCCAATATGATAAAGGTATTACAGTTTTTCTTATTTGAAGTTACTTATTTTGGGCTAGTGAATGGGGGCGGTTGTGAGTGACCATTCCTATCAACAATTCTCCCAAACTGAGAAAATGGTCGCGGTTAATGCTTCTCAAGGGTGATTCAAAGTTAATGAGAAGAATTCATGCGCACTAGATTTTGCGATGTACACAATATGAGTGATGTGAGACGGTGTGACGTGTAATTCAGGAGCGGTTGTTTGAAACGGGCCATATTCAAAGGAAAGCGGTAGTAGATATAACATATGAGTAAGGGCACTTGCGACTCAGAGTTTGGAAAGCGCTGGCGAGTAAATTAATTTGTTTGTTCCTTCTCGAGCCATGCCTTGCTCATAAGGGCCGGTTTTCCGGTTTCCTCGGCGTATAGGTTCCCCACCTAGACGGGAGCTGGGTCTGTCGCAGGAGGGCTGCAAGATGCAGAAGGAAAAAGTGAGAGAAAGTTGTGGCGAGAGATTCAGCAGAAGTTCGCCGTTACCTTCTGCCGTAGCAGGTGTTTTGCTCATGAACACACACATCGCCCGGTCTGAGATTCGAATCCGCGATCCCTCGAACGCGAGTCCGCTGCTCTAACCACTAGACCATGTTCCTCCACGGCGAGTAAATGTCAGCTATTTGGGTGGCCCTGTTTTGATAGGGTTACACTGAAAATAAATATAGCAGTAACAGAGATTTATATGCGAGAAAGGATTTTATTAGGGCTTTCACTTCACGCTTCTTGAAAAATTTTACTGAGGTATGAAATATAGACTGGACTTGAGAAAGTCCATTTAGTGGGTAGATATTCGATAATGATATAACTGCTGTTTTAGCCACAAAGCAGCATATTGTCAAGTGATGTTGGGGCGACAAACACAGACACACAAACATATACACACACACATATATATATATGTATATATATATAAATATATACGACGGGCTTCTTTCAGTTTCCGTCTACCAAATCCACTCATAAGGCTTTGGTCGGTCCGAGGCTATAGTAGATGACACTTGCCCAAGGTGCCACGCAGTGGGACTGAGCTTGGAACCATGTGGTTCTTAAGCAAGCTACTTACCACACAGCCACTCCTACGCCTATGTTACTATGATATGAGAAGCGAAATGAAAGGCTGGATGTTAAAGATATATCACGTATGGATTATGTTTACGGGAACTCAATATATATGACCTCCATGGTGATTTTCAGTAGCTAAATAATGTTTCTCAGCTACAAATAATAAAAGTCATATCAGCTGACTATCTGCTTTCCTTCCTATATCAGGCATTTTTCAATCAGCACTGATCTTATTCATAACTCAAATAAAATGAAAGCAACATATTACAGTTTCCTGCATTTGGAATAGAATTAGCAAAATTGATGGTGTAGAAACTTGTTGAGCGTTCCAATAATTTGGATCAATTTCAAAAAGTGATTTTGAGATTTACAAACGCGTAAGTTCAAACAACGGATTTGAGTCACTTGTTTTGATACACCTCCTGATAACTTACATCTTTAGCAATCTCACTTACAGCCAGATAATCTAAATTAAATTATGCACAAATTGCTTCGATATCTAAATATAATAACTTA
>NC_043019.1:1290402-1312902 GCF_006345805.1 Octopus sinensis
AAATTCAATTTAGAAATACTAAATCAAATTTCACACAATATAATATATATAAAAAAATTAGAAAAAACAACTTTTATCAATTAAAAATAAACAATTAAATTACACCATCTAAAAATATCATATAATGGAAATATTAAAATTAAATAACCATAAAATGTCAATGATTAAGTAAATTGCAAACAAATAATAAAAACGTATATATATATATATATATATATATATATATATAATATATATATATATATTATATATATATATATACACATATGAATATATATATATATACACATATAAATATATATATATACATATATATACATATATATATACACACACACACATATATATATATATACATATATATATACACATATATATATATATACATATATATATATATACATATATATATATACACACACACACACACATATATATATATATATATAATCAAAACAGTGCACACGATACTAGACATGTAATTTCAGAAATGTAATTAGCACATTATCAATCCGGCAGCAATATTTATAGGATTTTTCTTTTGCTTTTGGGTTTGTTTTATTGTTTTTCACGCCTAGTACTTTTTCAGGCTTAATTGCGCCTCTTTCTGTACATTCTGAGATTCAATACTTTAGAATGTTTTCAGAGGTTCTGCGCTCGCGTCTTCCATTCTTTTCCACTTTTCTTCCAGTCACCGCTTCCGATATTATAATTAAACATATATACCTTTATAATAGAAAAAATTATACTATCGTGCAGGCGTGGCTGTATGGGTAAGAAGCATGCTTCCCAACCACATGTCTCCGGATTCAGTTCCACTGCGTGACACCTTGGGCAATTATTTTCTACTATAGCCTCGGGCTGACCAAATCCTTTTGAGTGGATTTGGCTGACTGAAACTGAAATAAGCCCATCATGTGTATATATATATATATATATATATATATACCTACATACCTACCTATCTATCTATATATATATATATATTACTCTTTACTCTTTTACTTGTTTCAGTCATTTGACTGCGGCCATGCTGGAGCACCGCCTTTAGTCGAGCAAATCGACCCCGGGATTTATTCTTTGTAAGCCCAGTACTTATTATATCAGTGTCTTTTGCCGAACCGCTAAGTGACGAGGACGTAAGCACACCAGCATCGGTTGTCAAGCAATGCTAGGGGGACAAACACAAACACACAAACACACACATATACATACATATATACGACAGGCTTCTTTCAGTTTCCGTCTACCAAATCCACTCACAAGGCATTGGTCGGCCCGGGGCTATAGCAGAAGACACTTGCCCAAGATGCCACGCAGTGGGACTGAACCCGGAACCATGTGGTTGTTTAGCAAGCTACTTACCACACAGCCACTCCTGCGCCTATATATATATATATTATACAGGGTTGGTCAAAAGTAAATCAATATTCCATAAATACCATCTGTAATTTTGCGCTAACTCGAGTGGAAAAATGTATCGTTCAAGAACGCCTTCAGTTTGAACAATGTTCATGATGCTTTATATTCAGATGCTTTCATTTAATCCATTCAGTTTTTAAACAAAATAAAAATCTTGGGATTAAATGATTTTGATTTACTATCAGGTGACTTTTGGACAAACTTGTATTTATGTATGTGGCTTTGTGTCTGTGTTTGTCTCCGACTATTGCTTGATAACATTTGTTGGTGTGCCTATATATCGGGAACATAGCAGTTCGGCAAACGTGAACGGTACAATAAGTACTAGGTTTACAAAGAATAGGCCCTCATGTCGATTTGTTCGACTAAAGGTGGTGTTCCATTATAACCGCAGTCAAATGACTGAAACAAATAAGAGAGTATGATGAATAGATTTTCAATACGATTTTTTTCCAAACTTAGCAACGGTTTGTCCTTAGATGCCACAGATATATTTCTAAACAGTCTTTGATAAATATATTTCTAATCAATTTTATTATAAGATAATGATATATTCTAATTGAATAGCGAAAATTAATAATTAGTTTTCTAATGAATGAAATTTATTATTTTAATGTTTAAATATATATGTATTATATAAAATAAAAAAAATATATATGATTAATATGAAATCGCCCAAAAAATTATAAATATTTTATGCTTAATATTTTTATACAGAGTTTTCGTTTCAATGAATATTTGTGTTCAAATAATAATGCATTTCTCTTACAAGGAGAAAACTATTTTGATTTCATAAAACAATCACCTTTCGTCACTTGAAGCCAGACATTATTTTTGAAGATTTTTTTTTTTTGACAATATTTTCACCATAGGATTTGTCTCTTTCATCTGAAGTATTTTCGATCGCAGAATGATTGTGAGAACATCTTAAAATACTGGCTAAATTCTCCTAGAAAATGGGAAAAAAATGTCTGGCCAGCAAGTGTTCCTCAAAAAGGCTAAGAGTAAAAGACGTTTTATATGACACATTCTACCAGTGTCCGAAGTTTGAAATTGTCTAGTTACAAAAAATATTTTAAAATCTGTCGGTCAAAAGGTAAAGATCCATGTATGTCATTAAGCTAAGCGACCCAGTGTATCAGGTACCCACTTTCATAATACTAAATATTTTAATTTGCAAATATTATTTTCATTTGTTAAAATGATCAGCTGTTTTTCGTGACTTCAATCTACACCACTTTCATGTTGCTAATATTTTTTGCTGAGCTTTTCAACATACAATCTATGTTATAGAGCTCTTTCATTTGAACACAAATATGACATAGTTTTACTTTATAATAGCTGAGTTATTTTATCCACAATCAATTTTGAGCGATATTTACAATTTAATTTTTTTCTTGACTTGCAGTTACACAACAATTTCCGTAGCAAATTTCAATTCAAAGTCAATTTTTCGCCTTAATAACCTATTTGTGACCTCATTATTATTAATAATTTTTAATGAACTAAATTTCCATCTTTTATCTGAAGCTGATCGAGAACGGAATTAGTGATGAAGGTTAGAAGTGCTCGCCCGTAACTAAAAGTTGACTTTAAGAATGCATTCAGTGTCGTGGGTGAATGATCTGTTACTATCAGCAACTTTACACGAGACTCAACGGCCGTTATCTCTCTCACGTATATTCTCATTTCAACTTTTCCTGTTTTGTTTCCAAATAATAAAACTTATAGCAGTTAAATTATGGTTGATAACTGTGGTTGAAAACTTTATAGTTATTTGAAAATGAGTTTTTCTTATAGTATAGTGAGGACAATTTCTAATACTGCTAAAATCAATTTAGCTACCGAGGAAATGAGTGTGCAACACCTTCCAAAGAGCTACATGTCAAAGGTCACACACACAATCGAAATGATAATGGCATATATATACACAGACATACAAACAGGTACACACACATACTTGGATATATATATATATATATATATATATATATATATATATATATATATATATATATATATATATTATATATAAGGCTTAGTAAAATAAATTACTTTGCCACATACTGAACTCATTAGAAATAGCAGCTAAAGAAATTTCTTTAGCTATTTCTAATACTTAAAGAAGATCTCTCTCAGATAGTGTTTGCTCAAATCAACTCACAAAGGTATGGGGGAAAAACATTAAAAAACATTTGTGAGTTGATTTGAGCAAACGCTATCTGAGAGAGATCTTCTTTAAGTATTAGAAATAGCTAAAGAAATTTCTTTAGCTGCTATTTCTAATGTGTTCAGTATGTGGCAAAGTAATTTATTTTACTAAGCCCTTATATATAATGTAATATTTTGAATTCGCCTAAAATGGTCCCTTTACATACTGAATACTTGGTGAAATTGATTAATAATTAATTAATTTTACCCTCAATTGTTGAAATTATATATATATATATATATGAATGTTGTTGTTTGCATCCTTTTATCTCGGGAGACAATGGACTTGAGCATATAGTAATCCAGTCTGGTTTTTACATTTCGTGTCCTCTCCAGTTTTGCGCAGGCCTGGGCTAGATATAAGAAAATTGTGGTTTTCTTTTTCATTTTAAAATCTACTAGAACTAATTAAGAATGAATATATACGCAATCAGCGAAGGTATTCGGTAGATTCCTGGCAGGCACGACAACATTGGCATAAACATGCATAATTATACTTTATTTTTTATTAAGCACTTTATTTGGTTGTTTGTAAATTCAGCCGTTGGCATACGCACACACTTACGCTAACACACTCATAAATATGCTGGCACACAAACTCACCTACATTCCCACACACATATACTGATATACTTTTCTACTGTAGACACAAGGCTCGACATTTTTGAGGAAAGGGTCAGTCGACCCCAGTACGCAACTGGTACTTAATTTATCGATTCCGAAAGAATGAAAGGCAAAGTCAACCTCGGCGGAATTCGAACTCAGAACTTAACGACAGACGAAATGCATATTTCTTTACTACCCACAAGGAGCTAAACACAGAGGGGACAAACAAGGACAGACAAACGGATTAAGTCGATCATATCGACCCTAGTCCGAAACTGGTACTTTATTTATCGACCCCGAATGGATGAATGGCAAAGTCGACCGCGGCGGAATTTGAACTCAGAACGTAAAGACAGACGAAATACTGCTAAGCATTTCGCCCGGCGTGCTAATGTCTCTGCCAGCTCGCCGCCTTCCACCTACATTTACTGATATATCTACATTTTTGTCAATTTTGTGAATACCTATTTCTTTATTACCCACAAGGGGCTAAACATAGAGGGGACAAACAAGGACAGACAAACGGATTAAGTCGATTATATAGACCCTAGTCCGACTGGTACTTTATTTATCGACCCCGAAAGGATGAAAGGCAAAGTCGACCGCGGCGGAATTTGAACTCAGAACGTAAAGACAGACGAAATACTGCTAAGCATTTCGCCCGGCGTGCTAATGTCTCTGCCAGCTCGCCGCCTTCCACCTACATTTACTGATATACCTGTACATTTTTGTCAATTTTGTGAATACCGGACCCAAAATTGATGAGTGATAAAAAAAAGTATTTAAATAGAGAACAATAAAATAAATTACTCGTCAGAATTTGCACTCGTATCTCACATTTTTAACGAATTACAACGTCGATAAAGACTCCGTAATTTTGATAAATACGTTTCCATAGCCTTAGAGATAACAACAGCAAACAAGCTACAGGTGACATGTAAAATATTTGATTACAGTACATAAAAAGCAAATGCTTGGTTTTTTTACATAAATTGAAGAAAAATTCTAAATAATAAAACTTACAGCAATTAAATAATATGGAAGAAAAATGTAAATTATGGTTGATAACTTTGTAGTTTGAAAATTAGTTTTTTCTTATAGTATAGAGAGTGGAGGCGCGTGGCTTAGTGGTTAGGGTGTCATCGTAAGATTGTAGTTTCGATTGCTGGACCAGGCGACGCGTTGTGTCCTTGAGCAAAATTCTTCATTTCACGTTGCTCCAGTCAACTCAGCTGGCGAAAATAAGTAACGCTGCGATGGACTGGAGTCCCGTCCAGCTGGGGAACACATACACCAAAGAAACCGGGAAACCGGGCCCATGAGCCAGGCTAGGCTTTAAAAGGGCGCATTTATATTATAGTATAGTGAGGACAAGTTCTAACTGCTTCTATTACATTTGGTGGAGGGGAACTTTTCGATTTGAACGGATTTTGTTTTTCTAGCAGTGTCATATGAAATTGTCACCCATAATTATGACCCTAGTATCGATCTATTTTCAATCTGTTTTAGGGTTAGGATTAGGGGTGGAGGGAAGGGTATATTTTTTCTTCACAAATGTAAATAAACCCAATCTGTTTCTTAAACGAGGGACATATTCGTACGGCACAAAATGTTGTTTACCTCAATGGACGTCAGTGATTGGTTGAAATTGCAGAAATTGAAGAAAAAACAATAAATATCTTACAAACCATAGAATTTTCTCAATAAAGCCAAGAGAAAAAGTTGTTTTATAAACACATTCTACCAGTATACAAAGTTTAAAATGTTTTAGTTACCTAGGAATTATGTTAAAAGCTGCCGTTCAAACCACCGAAAAGATCAGGTGGAGGTAATTGCAACATATCCCTGTTCGACTGCGTTGCAGAAGAACAATGTTTGCATCTTTAGTGACGAGAACCTATTTCTTTATTACCCACAATGGGCTAAACATAGAGGAGATAAACATGGACAGACAGAGGTATTAAGTCGATTATATCGACCCCAGTGCTTAACTGGTACTTAATTTATCGACCCCGAAAGGATGAAAGGTAAAGTCGACCTCGGCGAAATTTGAACTCACAACGTAACGCACCCGAAATACCGCTAAGCATTTCGCCCGACGTGCATTTATCTATCCGTCGGGTTTCAAGTGCATGGTAGGGCGGAATTTGCTCTGTACCGTAAATAGCTGTATTTTACAATACTAACATACTAAGTAAGATAAGCAAAAGTAAGTCCAGATTAAGCTGTAAAAACTCTGCAAAAATCAATAGCGTACGTAATAGATAACGTATATTTTAAATTACTTTCAGAAAAATACTTTCTTAAAAATATCGATCTATGTATATTCTCTTTTATAATTCAAAATATTAACTCATTATTTTAACTTAAAATATGTACAATAATATAAAACATAATAATCAGACTATTAATCGTTTATTATTTGCCAAAAGAGCGACAGCAGACATGACATTAACTGTCAAAATATCGGGAGGGAATTATTTGAAATGTCTCAATAAGGGGACAACGATATGCAGCCAAATAATGGAGGTTATTTTTTATTGTCAATGGCAAGACGCCTTTCCCAGCAGCGTTTTCCTGTCTTGCAACTGTAAGTAAATACAGTTCACTCAGGTTATACTGGCTGCTCTCGTGTAGCTTCCAGCAAATAACTGCAGTACAACACTTCATTTCTGTGTTACCGTCCTTTCTATCTTGACTACTTTCTATCTTGACTACTCTGTATCTTGACTACTTTTTATCTTGACTACTTTCTATCTTGACTACTTTCTATCTTGACTGCTTTCTATCTTGACTACATTGTATCTTTACTACTTTCTATCTTGACTACTTTCTATCTTGACTAGCGCGTTCAGGCATAAAAGAAACTGCCTATTCTTCCCTGCAAGGAAAAGTAATCTTCAAAATTGCCGAAGCAAATTCGGCCGATAGATCTTACACATCCTGAACGACGGAGTGTAAAGTGATTGCCTCTTCCACATGCAGCTTGGACTGATCTAAAACACAGAATGGACGATACACATAGTAACAGTGTGAGACTTGTTGATTCTGACATTATTCGAGTAGCCATCCAGTCGATGAAAGCTAGGAGGCATGCAGAGAACGTCGTACGTTTTACCCACCAATTATTTACGGTAAAAAAGCAAATTCCGCCGGAACCATGCATTTGAACTCCGACGGATAGATAAATGTGAGCGGTTTTCGTCACTAAAGATGCAAACAAGGATATGTTGCAATTATTCTAGGTTCGGCACTAACAGCTCGAGACACAGCATACTCAGTTACAATAAACATTTCTATCATAGGCAAAAATCTGGAAGTGTAGGGGATGATGCATTACTCAACTGGTAGTTATTTCATCGGCCCCGAAAAGATGAAATGCAAAGTCGACCTCGGCGGAATTTTAACTCAGAACGGGTGAAGTGCTATTATGCATTTGACTTGGTTTGCTAACAATTCTGCTTACTCGACGCTTTATACAATTACATAGAAATCATTCTTTACGGACTGAGTGTGTGATTCGAAATGCCTGAAAATATGTTGTTAAACGTTCTTGCCCGACGTACTAAGGGTTCTATCATTTTGCCACGTTATAAAGAACTTCTAAATGATAATTTTATTTCTATTATAGGCACAAAGCCTGAGTTACGAGGTAAGTCGATTGATACTTATTTCATTGTCCCCGGAATTACGAAAGGCAAAATCGACATCGGTGTGATTTGAACTGAGAAAATAAAGACAGATGAAAATGCCGCTCAGCATGCTGCCTGCCAGCTCACCTCCTAAAAAAAAATATATATATCCGATTGGCAAAAGGTCTGAAATTTTGGAGAGCTGTGTAATTTGATTACCTCGACCCCAGTACTTTTTCGGCATTGAAAGGATGGAAGTAAAACACGACCTCGGCATAAATCGAACTCTGAACGTAATGACGGACGAAATGACGCTGATTATTTTAATCCGGTGGACTAATAATTCTACCAGCTTACCAACTGAAAAACAATTTTGATAAGACACGCATATCATATTCAAGAAATCGATATAAAGAAAGTATAATCTCGTTTATCTCCAAAAAATTTCAAAACGTTGAAATTATATAAACAGACTACTGAATAAAACTAAAGGTAAATGATAGCATCTGTTTATTAAACTTCAAATTTTTTCCTTACCGCACACTTATCATCCATCATAAGTATGGTATTTAACTGTTTTTCATGTTATCGTAAATGCTATAAGATGTTGTTTTTTTTTCGATATTATGAAAATAAATGATATGACAGTGAGTGTATATCATCCAAAATACCTGTACGAAATAACAACAAAGTATTCTGAAAGTGAATTCACATGCAGCGAATGAAAAAGGTCTGAAACATCTCTGCGTAGAACTTGAACCTGGCCCAGAACACTACAGACGAATAAAAATATAAAGTAAAATCACCATCTTCTGACGGCAGACCAATCCTCACCATGAGTTATCTGTTGTTTCCCATTATTAGATGCTTTTTCCTGTGTCGATGATTTGAAAAACAACACAGACTTTGCACAACATTGGTAAAAATTGGAAATATTTTACATAGACACAAAATAACACAAATTAGCTGATAAAATATTGATTTTTGTATAAATTTTCTGTTGTTATTTCAAACGAATCAAAAACTAAAAGCTAAAATGCCTTTTTTTCTGTTAAGGTGTAACAAAATATAGTTTCAGGCGATTTAGAATTATATATTGGGTTTTTCGTTTTCGGTTGTTGTCTTTACTTCCTCCTCTAACTATCAAGTTTATTTTCACCATAAGTCTACGACTGAATTTTTCTACTTTTCTTCTCTTACCAAAAATACTAACATCCTTCACAGTTGTCAACCAAATAAGTTTGCAGTTTCCTTGTAGTTTGCCCAAACTTAGCTGCAGTTTACGCATCATTAAACATCATTAGCATTTCCATTTCGTCTGAAGCTTTCGCCGCCACCACAGTAAGAAGCAAAAATATTATATAATATATTAGGTAATATAGCCCCGAGAAAAGTTGATTAGTAAGTCAAGTTCCTCGGGATTCAGCATCGATATTCTCGGTATAATATAGTCAACTTGAAATCGCTGGGAGCCATTCCCGTACATGGGAGGAGCAAAGTACCTATGATGTATAGAAATAACTCTTATATACATTTAGAAATTCAATGATAGCGGATCATTATAGGTTTCTGTGGATATAATCCATTAGACCGTAGGTATAGTTTTGTAATAAAGGGTTGTATACTTCACAGATGACATTGATGCTTCTCTTAAATATACCATTAACGTTCTATTTTCTGATTGTGTTAAAAATATTTACATTTTCAGTACTGCTCTTGTGATCGCGATAATGCAATTGCTTTCCGGAAATGGACAATATCATTACATGCAACGTTATTTTACATTAGTTCACTTCAAATAGATGAATGGTTTGTAACTTCCAAACAGCGATACATTGCGATTGAAGAATGAAAACACGTCTCCACTATTGATTTTGAATATTTCACTAAACTACTTAGTGAGGGCCACCACATAGAACCGATAAATGGTAATAGGGTTATGGTTACAATAGTTGTTATTGAGTATGTTTATTCGTTCGAAATTGAAGAAACACAAACCGAGTTTCTCGGATTTATTTGTCATGAAAAGGGACGTCTCTGAGTGTGAGAAAATACTGAAATGAAACCCATACGATCATGTGAATCCCTTTGGCTGCTGGTTACTCGAAGGAATACACCAATATAATAGACAAGGGTTATTTAAGTTTCGACGAGTCCATCGTTTTGCACCACCGAAATCTCTTGTGCATGGACTACATACAATTGAATATATACAACACAATGTTTAGCTTACTTTCTGTAATATTTCATTCTCATTTACTACCCACCAGTAGAATGCCTGTCTGTAATTATTTAATGATGAAGTTTTGTTGACGTACAAATTTTGGGATATGAATTAGGCAATGGATACGTTCGCATACGTTACCTTCTGCATAAAGATTGTCTCTCATTCGAGGTCTTCGAGAACACACCGCAAAACTTGAAAGGAATGATATACTTCAAACGTTAGCTATGGTTGATTCAGAATGGAGGGCATCAATATATGGTAGAAAGACGGGCGGTTATATTGCTGGCATGTTTTATGAATACACGTCACAACGTTGGACGTTTTGTGTATAAAATCACATCCATAATACGACAATGGTGGTTTAAAAACATTCTATTATACGCTCATATTTCAGGACATTTTATGTAAATAACTAATTGAAGACCAAGGTACACGAATTTAATCACCATAAAATACGCATGCGGACATACGTACATACATACGTAGGTACCAATAGGTACGCTGATATACAAGCACACACATAGACACACAGACGCGCTCGCACAAACACAGAGTTCACGAAACCCTAAATGGGAAATCTTGCGACTGGTTAGCGTTGCGTTGCGTTCAGGTGGAATGCTGGCCCTCACATAGAGCTAGTGGTGTGGCATCATTTGAAAGATACATCAATGTGAAGGAATGTATTATGACGAGCGATGAATAGCAACACCCGAGAATTTGGTCTACACATTAAAGCGCAGAAGTGGCTGCGTGTTAAGAAGCGTACATCCCAACCACAAGACTCCGGGTTCAGTCCCACTGCGTGGCACCTCGAACAAGTGTCATCTACTATAGCCTCGGGCCGACCAAAGCCTTCTGAGTGGATTTGATACACAGAAACTAAAATAAACCTGCCGTAAATAAATAAATAAATATTGTGTGGTAAGTAGCTTGCTAACCACTGAACTGTTCAGACGTGTTATTTTGCTGCTTCAGATGTCACGTGTTAACGTGAAATATTGAACTTTTGACTCGACTACAGGTGGGCGTTTTGTATTTTTGGGAGTTTAGTGAAGTTTTATTGCTTGCATTAATGTTTTTTAGCATTTAATAATTTTAAGCAGATAATAAAACTCCACTTTGCTCCAGATGTAACTTTTCTGCCTGTTGTCGAGTGTAAAGAAAATTGTATTTTTAAAGCGGCGTAGTCCGTCTGCAAAAAAAATTGTTTTTGAATTTGTCTTTGTGTTATCCACGGGAATTACCAAGGAGTACCAAGGATTATTTTACCAAGGTGTTTTACCAACTGTGCATTTGGCCTGGAATACAATTTTTTGGCCGAAAAAAGTGAAAACCAAAAAAAGAAAAAATTATTTCCTTTGCCTGGATTTGAACTCTCTTTCTCCGTCTATCATTTATTTTTTAAAAAAGAACTTTTTTTGAACTGTTATTTCTAATTCTATTTCTGCCCTTCTGTTGCATTTTTCATTCTCCTTTCTGTGTCTAATTTTATGTTATCTCATTTTGAAATGTTTTTTCTTACGTTATGGCAAAGAAATTCACTGTGTGGGAATTGACACCTCCCAAAAAATATTTGAATGACCTCGAGGACAAAACCGTGGTGTTGAGGACGTATTCAAAGTCGCTCAACGCCATAATGGTTTTCCCAAAATACACTATTGTTGACGAGCTGGCAGACTATATGCCAGCCGTTAAATACATTCAACGGGGAGCCAAATACGCAACGATTTGGTTGCTGTTTGGCTCCCCTAAAGATGCTTGCGAGTTTGCAAGCAAGCCCATTGAGGGAAGGAAATCTTGTTTCTCCCCAGTTACAGGGGAGAAAAATTGACAAGACTATGGGTCTGCGGCCTGCCACCCGGCATTGAACCCGAGTGGATAGAAGACTCTATCCGCCGGGGTCTGGGTGACAGGGACGCAAAGATCCTGAACGTCAATATACAGTCTGCGGCTGATTGGGAGGGGTCTAAGGCTACCTTAACCCTATGGACCCAGTCAGCCAAGAGTCTGGTTTTGCCAGACTTTTTGAGAATGGCTGGGTCCAAGTATCCGGTGATACTTGAGGGACGCCCCCCCAAGTGTCACCTGTCTTTGGAGACCGGCCACATCAAGAAGAGCTGCCCCAGGGACCAGAGTAGGATCCTGGAGCGGCTGATATTGGAGCCTCTCTCTGCCTCTTCAATGGAGGGAGAGAAGCAAAGTGAGGAGTAGGAAAAATCCTCCTCCAAAAGAAAGAGAAAGGCGGGGAGCAATGGCGACCCACCAAAGAACCCGAAAGCTGCGGGAGAGGAGAACCCGGTGCGCACAGCTCCGGAACCTCAGCCTCCCGTGGCCCAGGGCCAGAAGAAAAAGAGAAACGGAGCGTCGCAGGCGGATTGCTACACGCAGACGACGGTTCCCGAGTATCCCGGGTCCTCTCAGGCGGGTGTGCCGCCTGAGGGACAATTTGTAGAAGATTGCGTGCTCCTCTTTTTTAGGGGAGAAGCGGTGGAAAACACCGCACGCAAAGTGAAAAAGAGAGGACGCTGGGAGGGGCTCTGGCCCTGCACGGAAGACCCCGAGTGGCCTTCGCAGTTAGCTGCGGAGGTCGTGGGAATTTCTGATCTACGCAGGATCATGAGTTCCTTCCCGGCAGACTCCTTCAAGTATATACTTCTGGACACCGGCCTGACCAGCGAGTATTGCCTCAATGAGGCAAGAGCAATGGTCGGCCGGGTCACTTAGGCGGTGTAACATCTTTGTAACATGTGGAAGAGGAGGTTCGTTGCCTCCTCTAAAATATGTAATTTGATATCATGTGAACATTTTGTAACATTTTGAAGAGGAGGTTTATTGCCTCCTCTAAAATTTGTAATTTGTAATCATTGTATTAAATGTAATTATTGAACATTGTTTTAGAGAAGCAAAAGTCGGCGGGCGCTTTCTGACTTCTCCCATCACCATTTTCATCCACCACCACCATCATCCATTAATGTCTTTGTCCAGCCCGTAGCTACTCTGTGTGCTGCCCTAGTGGCAAATTATTGAAATAAAGTAGCTTGCTAACCAACCACATGGTTCCAGGTTCAGTCCCACTGCGTGGCATCTTGGGCAAGTGTCTTCTGCTATAGCCCCGGGTCGACCAATGCCTTGTGAGTGGATTTGGTAGACGGAAACTGAAAGAAGCCTGTCGTATAATGTATATATATATATATGTGTGTGTATGTGTTTGTGTGTCTGTGTTTGTCCCCCTCTTCTTTTAAACGCGCCTATCACCCTAAACACTACGAAATACAGATACATTCAACCATTGCAATATGTTATTATTTTCATAGGAAACTGAAAGAAGCCTGTCGTATATATGTATATATATGCGTTTGTGTGTTTGTGTGTCTGTGTGTGTGTCCCTAGCATTGCTTGACAACCGATGTTGGTATGTTTACGTCCCCGTCACTTAGCGGTGCGGCAAAAGAGACCGATAGAATAAGTACTGGGCTTACAAAGAATAAGTCCAGGGGTCCATTTGCTCGACTAAAGGCGGTGCTCCAACATGGCCGCAGTGAAATGACTGAAACATATATATATATATGAGTACAGGACACCACAAAAAAAAAACGTAGAACCCAACGAGAAACGAAAACATAAGACATAAATGGAAACGGACTTTTTTTAACAACGAAAAAACAGAGTACAAGACAAACAATACAAGGAATATTCCCCTTCAGCAGCACCCCTGTTTCGACCTAATGCGTGTTTCGAAGGTAAGGGCAGATCACGATCCAGCCGAAGGAGTCCTTCCTGCAAAATAAATTAAGTAAAATTCTTTTGCAGAGGGGTAAAAAAAAGGTGACAAGAACACGACGTATAAGCAATACAAATGAAGAAAAAACAGTACACATACAGAATAAAAACAGGACAAGGAAACCTATGTATGTATGTATGTATGTATGTGTCTATATCATTATATTATTTAGAAACTCACCAATGAGGCAAGGTTGACAATGAAGACAGCAGTCATCTGCAAAGATGCTGTTATCAACATCATTTTCATGTATGCATTTATGTGTACACATATATATGTGTATATATATATATATATATATATATATATATATATATATATATAATGAGTAGCAGAAGTACATGTGTGCGCGTGTGAATATATATATATATATATATATATATATATATATATACATAGGCGTGCCAGCGCAAAAATAAAATTAAACGAATACTTTCAACAGGAAAATCAAATTACATACGTTCAACAATCAATATATGTACGAGAGAAAGTACCTACTCAGAAAATAGTGCTATTACAAAACATTAATTTTATAAACGTGCAGAAAACATTTCTCTGTGTATATGCGAGTATGCTTGTATGCGTGTGTGCGTGCGTGCACGCATGTTGGTGTGTGCAAAATAATAAACTGAAACACGAATATTTAAGTGAATTACAATATGCATTATAATGCAATAAATTTCGAACTTGATGCGTTAAATATGTGAAACGATGACTTCTAGTTGTACATGAATACAAATTTGTATGATACAACATAAATGACAAAGAAACACAGCCTCTTCATTAAACCGGAAGATAGAACTTAGAATTTTTTTTAATTTCACCTGCAAATTATGTTTCTGTTTCTGTTTTTTTTATATGTATTTTGTTATATTTATGCCATTATTCATATATTTTTGCTTATTTTAGTTATTTGGTTGCTGTCACGCTAAGGCAGATCTTTCGAGTAATTATCTTATTGAAAACTTTTATCAAATTGCTGCGTCACGTTTGAAATATGAATTAGCACGATGCGATGCTCCGCCAGGTACAAACGCAGATACTAATATACACACGCACAAATGAAAAGAAATCATATTAAAATCATTAGGCGCAGGTGTGACTGTGTAGTAAGAAGCTTCGTTCCGGGTTCAGTCCCATTGTGCGTTACCTTGGACAAGTGTCTTCTACTATAGATTTGTGCTAACCAAACCCTTATGAGTGTATTTGGTAAATGGAAACTGAAATACACCCGTCTTATATATACGTATATATATATATATATATATATATATATGTGTATGTGTGTGTATGTATATATTTGTGTGTCTGTGTTTGTGGCCCCACCATCGCATGACAAACAATGTTGCTGTGTTTAATCCCCGCAACTTAGCGGTTCGACAAAGGAGACCGATAGAATAATTACAAGACTTGCAAAGAATAAGTCCTACGGCCGATTTGTTCGACTAAAGGCGGTGCTCCAGCATGACACCACTCAAATACCTGAAACAAATAAAATGATAAAAGTATCAAAGAATATATGTGTGGGTATGTGTGCACAGCAAGCTTTGGTATAATTTGTATCTGCCAATTCATTTCTAGCCATTGCTCAATACATAGTTACACCAAATGACCACTTAGTGTCATCTTATGGAACGTGTCAGTTAGCAGCGATGTTGAACTCAGTATTATACGCTTAAGAATAGAACCGCTTCACCACACAACCTTACTTACGCCTGTATTTTTCCATTTATTTTGCTACATTTACAGAGAAATGATCATAAATAGAACTGGATTTCTCATTGTGCTAAAATATATTTTATTTGATATTTTGTGTGTGCGTATGTATTTAATTTCTGCTTTGTTTTTTTTTTTGTTTTTTTTCTCATTCTTCATAGTTGTCACACATAAATAGACCGGAACACATGACTGAAAGCAATACAGTGAAAAGAAACTAACATACAATTGTACATTGTAAAGTCTGGATAAAGAGAAGAGAGAGAGAGAGAGAGAGAGAGAGAGAGGAGGGGAGAGTGGGAGAATGAAAAATAATAATACACTTAAACACAATGTACTATGAGGTTGAACAAATGATGCAAATAATTTTATGAAGCGTACAATTGTAAATATGAATCGAACAAATCGATAGATTTTTGTCGTCTTCTAATAGCGATAAATGTTTCAACGACTGTTGCATTGAAAATTAAGTATAAAAAGACGTAGAAAAAAAAATCTTTTCCCGAAGGAAAATCTACATTCAGTAGGAAAGATTAGAAAGAAAAGAATAGGAATATGATCTGATTTGAATTAGACATACATATATGTTAGTGTGTCAGCACAGAGTATCAATGAATGGACCAATAATTAATAAACGTTTTGTCTAATTTTCGAGTCGGCATTAACATATATAACGATTTATATTCTTTTCGATGTTATTTGAGTTTTTGCTCTACTCCAAACACCGTTTTCCTATACTTTAGAATGTGACACAATCAAGAGATTGGCACAGCAACTCAGCGTTAAAAAACAAAGAAAACAAATATTGATATCATTATGCATTGTAGGGAAGCGAGCTGGCAGAATAATTAGAAAACCGAGTGAATTGAATTGCTTAGCGGCATTTCGTTCGTCTTTACGTTCTGAATTCAAGTTTCGCGGGGTTCGAACTGTTGCCGATTATGATCCCGGAAATTAATGAGGGACTTCACCAAAGAATTTCAGGCGTCGTTGTGGATTGTCAACACGGTGATGCAGGACAAAATTCAATAATAGGTCTATATGTCCTACAATGTTACAATGGCACACGAAAGACATTTAATCGGTGCCAAGCACTTATTTAACAGGGCAAGAGAGACTGATGAAGAAACGTACTGTAGTTATTCTCTGATGAGAAAAATTTCGACAAAAACCAAAAGTCATACAGAAAAATATCATGATTATATACTAATTCTTGTAATGATTGCACATTAAGTTTCCATCAACTGTGATGGGTTTAAGAATGGTGAGTAAACCATGTCATGCCACTTTACGTATCAAAATTAAAATTCCTGCATACGTTGAGGTGCTGGAGCCACCCTGAAGGGATGAAGTAAGCTGTGGAAGGCAACAAACATTGCAACAAGTCACAGCACCTTTTCGCAATGTCCACATAGACCAAGGATGTGTGGTCAGAGAATCTTTCCTGTCATGTGACACCAAATTAGTGGTCTTTCAAACTCGCTAGATTTACATAGGATGGACTACTACGTTTGGAACATTATTGAGAAGGATACTAATCAACAGTGTCACAATACAAAAGCTTCACACACGACAGCCATTGTGCAGGTGACGCTCAAAATAAATAAGGTACATTTAGAGCAGGTTTGTCAAAAACTCCATATCACATTTTGAAAGAGTCATCAAAGCTGAACGTGGATTCATAGAAGAATCTAGTCTGAAGGCTTATCAAGAACGTGTGTACAAATTTCTATAAAAATACATTTTCCTTTTTTTTCGTTTTATTATTATTATTTTTTTCTTGCTAGATTACATTTGTGTTCTTTAGTTACCAAATACATCTTCAGTTACCTCTCGGACCCTGCATATATCAGGAGAACTATAGTAGTTTTCAAGCCACAAACAATCTTTAAAACAAACATATCTCCCTTGGGGCACACCGGGTTAATAACACAGTAAGACAAACATACACACCCACATACAGAGGCAAACAAACATTAAGACAAACAAATTCTCACAGATACACGCACACATGCACACCAACACACACAAACACACAGAGGCATAGACTCATACACAGATGTATGCTACAGTGATTGCAACCTAATTCTTTTGATCTTCTATTTATTTCAGTTTAGCATCGCCATCACCTCTATTACCATTCCTGATTGTTACTATGACAATTATTTGTTAACATTAACATTAGCATTATTCATTATATTTGTATTAACACACTTCCTTATATAAATATTTGTACAAAACGTAACACAATATGAATATTTACCTCCGGATGTGTTTCTAAAAGAAACCGGTTGGCTATTATACAAAA
This sequence comes from Octopus sinensis, assembly GCF_006345805.1. Classification (NCBI taxonomy): domain Eukaryota; kingdom Metazoa; phylum Mollusca; class Cephalopoda; order Octopoda; family Octopodidae; genus Octopus; species Octopus sinensis. Next base: position 1,308,306 of record NC_043019.1, read on the forward strand.
TCAAAGTGTTTTGTTGTAATTTTTGTGCATTTGAGCGCACACGTTCTTATGACTGTGTATGTGTGTGTATGTGTGTGTGTGTGCGCGTATGTGTGTGTGTCTAGGTGTGCGTGTGTGTGTCTGAGTGTTTGTATGTGTGCCTGCGTGCGTGCCTGCGTGCATGCCTGCGTGTGTGCATGTGTGTGTCGCTGTATGTCTGTGTGTGCGTGGGTGTGTCTGAGTGTTTGTAGCTGTGTGTGCGTGCGTGCGTGCATGCGTGTATGTATTGTGTCTGTGTGTGTCTGCATGCGCGTGTGTGTGTCTGAGTATTTGTATGTGTGCCTGCCTGGGTGCGTGCATGCATGTGTGTATGTGTGTGTGTATGTGTGCGCGTGTGTGTGTCTGAGTGTTTGTTTCTGTGCGTGCGTGCGTGCATGCCTGCATATGTGTGTGTGTCTAACATCGTGAGACGATGATTCTGCACCTTGTGAGATACGATACGGACAGTGCAGTGTCTAATATCACGATAAAGATCAACGCATGTGTGATAATCATGGTACGTACAATGACTGTACTGTAATGCGCTGTTCGCTTATTTTATCCTGGTGCTGTTTTATGCCCCGATTTTTCTTCAGCCGGTGCTCTTGCAATTTTTAAAATTCGTCTACTTCCAGTATCTGACTCACCGATCGTCAGAAGCTTAACCCCATTAGTATTATCAACGTCCACTTTCTCGTGACCAGTTTTCTGCCGTAGATTCCTTTTATTCCTATTTCATTCATATGGAGCCTATAACAATTCCATGTTTAAAAAAAATATTATATTCTTCTTCTTCTTCTTCTTCTTCTTCTTCTTCTTATTATTATTATTATATTATTATTATTATTATTATTATTATTTATTATTATTATTATTATTAGACATAATACGAAGAGCGCGATGCAATTGTCTATTCACCTTTCTGAGGAGTTACGTCAATCCTTTTGTAATATTATCATTATTATTAATATTCTTCTTCTTCTTCTTCTTCTTCTTCTTCTTCTTATTATTATTATTATTATTATTATTATTCTATGTTTGACTTTTGCTTTATGTCTGTACAAGTTGGCTCCAAGTCTCACCCAGAGACCTCAAGAGACAACAGGTTGGAAGTTCTGTGCCATATATTTGGGTCTTTTTTTTCTTTTTTCTTTTTTCCTTTTTTTTCTTTCTTTTTGGTGTTGTACTAGTGAATGTCTAATACATAAACACAAAAAATAAATAAAGTAAAAAAAAATTTTTTTTTAAAGTTTATTTTAAACCTTGGGATTACATACAGAGTATTTTGCGTAGGATATGAGCAGTTCCCATGAGCACTATCTTTTGAATTTCTGCCATTTTGGGGTTTCCTGGTATCTGAGTTAGGTAGCAATCAGTCCCTTTCGCTATCATTCCCAGGGCACCTATGACAACAGGTATTGTTTTAGTCTTCAGCTTCCACATTTTGCTGATTCCTATTTCAAGATCTTTATATTTGCTCAGTTTTTGGTAGGTCTTGACAGATACGTTTATATCGATTGGGACAGTCATATCAATGAGGAGGCATGTTCTTTGTCTGAAGTCTTTCAATATAATGTCTGGCCTATTTGCATCTATCTTCCTGTAAGTTTGAATGGTGAAGTTCCAGAGGAGTGAGATGTGGTCATTTTCAAGCACAGGAGGTGGATTGTGTTCCCACCAGTTTTTTTTTTCATGGGGCAAATCCAGGTTTTTGCAAATTAACCAGTGAATATATTGTGCAGCTCTATCATGTCTACTGAGGTACTCTGTAAGCGCTAGAAGACTGCATTTGGAGACAACATGTTCAATGGTTTCATTTTGTTGTCGGCATACACGACATGTTGGGCTACTGCCGTTCTTTAATATGTTGGCCAGGTAGTTTCTTGTTGGTAGGCATTGATCTTGAGCTGCTATGATAAACCCCTCTGTTTCAGATTTTAAGCCAGAGGCCATTAGCCATTGATGAGTTAGGGCTTTGTTATTATTATTATTATTATTATTATTATTATTATTATTATTATTATTATTATTATCATCATCATTATTTTTATTAGTCGTTGTTGTTGCGTATAAAATTGTTTAAATATTTTGTGTATTGCATAGGTCGGTCGAATTTATTGCACATAAATGTATGGCCAAAGTCCTTGTAAGCATCTCCAATAGTCCACTAGACGGCTGAAAACCACTGGTATAAAGAGATATTATGGTTTTTAGAATATAATTGAGGAGACTGCTGTATTAACTTGGCAGAAGCCAGGCTCCCATACAACACATCTTTAGAAATGCTGCCATCTCTCACGCAGTCTACAAGGCCTACCCTGCAGAGGTATATTTCCTGCAGTGCAATAAAGAGACACGTAATTTTCTCGAGAGTCAGGTCAGCATTATTGGGGACTCAGTTAAACGAACTGACATCTGCCCTCCGACGTGACTGCTTAGTTGAAATGCATTGAAATGTTGCTCTCTACTGGAATAGAGGCTTTAGGTTTTTCCGTCGTAAAACTGTATCTTCAAGACATAAGCTCTGTAGTATTACAGCATTTGGGTGCAATGACGCATACCTTGGTGGTTACAATCGTGATGTAGTGATTTCGATTCCTGGACCCGGCTGTGTGTTGTGTTCCTGAGCACGACACTTTATTTCACGTGTTGCATAAAACAGCTTGCTCGGACTTGCTCTTTGGAGTGTAACTTTCTAGGCGCAGCCCCATTTTCCTTACTCTTTTGTTTTACATTATCCTGCTCCCACATTCTCCTTATTAACCTCGCTGGTGTTGAGACTTCTCTTCCAGTAGACCGTTTCATACAAAATTTTAGAGGGCGGTTGTCCCATGACGGTTGGGCGAATGTATAAGAATGGGCGTACTACCTCCAGCTGCCAGTAATGTTAGTGACTTCTCAGCTTCGTTTCCCAGCATATTCGTATCCTCAAACAGATGCTCAAACAGAAGTCTTCACGTGTGCTTTTGAGTCTCTCTATGACCGAGGGTGGCACCTCTGCATGTGTCACTTACGTCATCTCAACTGCAAACATAATATCTTGGTGACACCTTCGGGTAATTTAATTTTGGTTAGGTCGGATAATACTCAGCAGATTCTTATTCGATTTTGTGTAAGATTAAACAATATCACTAGATGATCCAAATACTTGCTTCGACATGACTAAAAAGATGCTGAGGGTTTATGATGCTGCAATATATAGACAGGTGAGAGAAAGCTGTTAGGCAACCTACAGAATATCTACTGCCAAACAACCTCCAGGAGATGTGTGCTATACAAATCAATTGCAAAATTACAAGGAGACGTTGGAATACTTATAGACATGTCATACTGAAGCTAGATCTCTACGCGTGAGATAATATATATTTTACTAGAAGAGAAGGGTTTCCATAAGAGTTGAAATCCTCGTTAGTGCCCTTTCTGCGAGAAGCTTATTACTGAAGCTAGTGAAGAGAAATGGACAGGAGACGCAGAGAGACAGACACAGACACAAACATAGACAGAGGGACAGAGAGACAGCGAGACAGACAGTCAGACACACACACACACACACACAAACACACACACACACACCAGATTTTCTCTATCCAGCCGATTGTGTTCGATGGGCATTTAAAAAATTTCTTAGTGTACGGTCTGACCATTCGAGAAAACCGAATGGTGCCGGATTCTATGAGCAAATTTCAGTGATAATACAGGTGTAACGTCATGACCACTCTGCAAAAACTGTCAGTCTATCTGTCTATCTAAATATCTAACTATCTAACTATCTATCCATCTATCCATCTATCTAGGGAGAGTTTACGAAAAAAAACAAAAAAAAACGAAACAAAAGACAAAGACAGGTGGTGTACGAAACAAACAGATGTATTAGTATAACACCCAGGAATATAAAAAGTCTTTTACATTTCGAGCATACGCTCTTCTACAGAAAGGGACACAGAAAATAACAGGGACTGAAAAAATGTGCGTAATGGCTACCAATCTATCATCTATCTATCTATCTATCTATCTATCTATCTATCTATCTATCTATCTATCTATCTATCTATCTATCCATCTATCTATCTATTTATCTATCTATCTATCTATCTATCCATCTATTTATCTATCTATCAATTTATCTATCTATCTATCTATCTATCTATCTATCTATCTATCTATCTATCTATCTATCTATCTATATAACTATCTAAGTATCTATCTATCTTCCTCTCTATTGATCGATCGATAAATATGTGTGTGAGAGAGAGAGAGATAGGGAGATTATGTGTGCATGAATGTGCGTGTGTTGACGTGTGTGTCTATGTATGTATGAATGTATGTATGTATAACATATCCCTACTTACTCATTCAGAAAATAACGTTCATTTAATTTCACAGTGATGCCTCCAGTATGGCCGCAGCCATCGAGCTGCCTCTATGAGGTGAATAAAAGAATAATCCCCAATATTTGCTACTACGTGTAATTAGATTTGATATTAAATACACTGGAAGCAATTATTGTTGAAAAGAAGCATCCTGCCGTTCACTATAATTACATTATACGCTAATTCGAAATGTATTTAACTGTATTGGG
>NC_043019.1:1320402-1340402 GCF_006345805.1 Octopus sinensis
TTCGTAATATTGTGGAAATAAATGCTCATAATACCCGGGCCAAAACTGGAATCTCTATTTCTTTGCTCCAATGGCTCCAAATAACAAGCAATTATAAATTTACACATGATTTTCAAAAGTTATGTAACACTAAATTTGCTGTTAAATTTATATATCAGAAAAACAGACGGGATTGTTATAGTATGCTTTTTATTCTTCGAATGCTCAATGAGAGTTTTGGAAATAAATGCCTCTCATTCACAAACCATAGAGAGAGTCCTTACAGAGGGAATCACCCGATTTATATAATAGGTAATGATTAAATGGTCATATCCCCTAACATATTCAGAAAATAGTATATACGAATCATATTACAAAAGTAGATTCAAGTGTTACAAAGAAGGACGGGATATGTATGGAAGAAGAATTTGAATGTATGTTCAGTGGACGCTGACCTTGTGCCAAACCAGTGGTTCTCAACCATTTCTTTCATATAGACCCCTTTGACGACTATTTTATTCTGGTGGATCTCCATATCCACTGGATATTTTTAATAAACAGTTTTGTTGATACTTATTTCAAAATTTCTATTTTGTGTTTCACACAATAGCTTGCGTAGGTTTGCAGGCTGGAAACATGTTATGCCATGCAAAACATTTGAGAAAGAAACCTAGCTTTTTCATGCAATAAATATATCTAAAGCAAATTTGCTATTCTTACTAAATCTTAAATGGACTCCCCAGGGGTCAGATGCATCCTGGTTGAGAACCACTATGCTGAACGACACCAGCTGCACTGAATTATGGACAATATATATTTTGTTATTCAATCATATTTTCTTGTGAAAAATTTATAGGAATGTATTTCCCACGGCAGAAAATGCAAATCCAGATCATTCTTTTCAGCTCTAGATTATGTAGTAAATTTATTGTAAAGCCTATTGTTGGCCATGATCGAGAAAGCATATTATGAAAGACACTCCTGTTCTGAACGTTCTCTCATTCAGATAGTGTATAACGTCTCTTTGTTTATATTAGTGGAGGCGCAATGGCCCAGTGGTTAGGGCAGCGAACTCGTGGTCGTAGAATCGCGGTTCCGATTCCCAGACCGAGCATTTGAGCTCTGTTGTTTATAATTCAAGGACAGAAGGCGGCGAACTGGCAGAAACGTTAGCACACCGGGCGAAAAGCTTAGCGCTATTTCGTCTGTCTTTACGTTCCGAGTTCAAATTCCGCCGATGTCGACTTCGTCTTTCTTTCTTTCGGGGTCGATAAATTATGTACCAGTTCTGTACTGGAATCGATCAAATCGACAAGTCCCCTTTTTGCATGATTCGATATGAAAGCAGATTTGAAGATGTGCCGTTGGTTTTATTAAGGATTCATATTTCTTTGGCCGTTTCAAAGGAAGAAATATCTGCCGCTTTAAACTGCCCGGCGTTTGGTGCAGGCAAATCTTCGGAATTATTTCTAGTCTCTTCTTCTGCCTAGTAACTTAGTCATCAGTGCTCTCATTAAATAAAGCTGCTCAGAAAGGATTATAACCAATTCTTCTAACGGCAAAGATGAAAGAAATTAATTTCAAGTTAAATCTCTTGTGGCTTAACGTGCAGCTCTGTTGCTATGTTTCCGACTGCTTACTTAGCCAATCAACATTATCGATCAGCATTCAAGGACGATTATTGACGGAAGTCGCTATTTTGCTTTACACCTTACAAAATAATTCCATGCTCTTTTACTCTTTTACTTGTTTCAGTCATTTGACTGCGGCCATGCTGGAGCACCGCCTTTAATCGAGCAACTCGACCCGGGACTTATTCTTTTGTAATCCCAGTACTTAATCTATCGGACTCTTTTGCCGAACCGCTAAGTAACGGGGACATAAACACACCAGCATCGGTTGTCAAGCAATGCTAGGGGTACAAACACAGACACACAAACACACACACGCATATATATACATATATACGACAGGCTTCTTTCAGTTTCCTATGAAAATAATAACATATTGCAATGGTTGAATGTATCTGTATTTCGTAGTGTTTAGGGTGACATGCGCGTTTAATAGAAGAGATGGAGATTACTAGTGGGATCATCCGTTAGTGTATTATCCCCCACCCATTTGTCGCCAACGGAGGCAACGCCAATGTTAGTGATGGCGGGGCTTAAACTCAGGCTTTTTAACATCTTGTAAATGAAGGTTGCGTCTAAAATTAAGAGTTAATCATTTTCGAGCTGTATAACAACACGGTCGATCGATATACTGAGTTCTTCCCTATACTTATTCATCTCTGCTAACATAATGACATTATACCAAACACATCAAGCTTTTAGCGCACTGAGGTAATCCATCTTTGTTTCTATCAACTCTCCTCAATAGATTACCCATGAACAGCGGTCCTCAACTGGAGTCCATCGACCTTTAGGGGTCTGCGTATTGTTAGTAGTTAAAATTTATGTGCAAATTAATTTGTTATACTTCTACAATACACATAATATTATGACAATTATTTGTATACAATTCCTAATGATATTTGATTATAAAAAATATGTTATTCTTTTTTTATTCAGTATGTAAATGGCTCTGAGGGTCCATCTGAATAAAACAGTAATCAAGAGAGTCCATCGATACAAAAATATAAACGAGAAACATAGCCCGAAAGGGTGACCCTGCTAGTCGACAAAAGCACTGATATAATACAAGTTATACTGAACTAGTAATACAAATAGTACTAATTTGTTACTCAATATACCTGTACATGCATATTATTGAATTAGTACATATACGTGTATAGACGTATACTGACAAAGTACAGTTATCAAAAGGTATTTAACCAAATTTCTCTAAGTGTGATGGGAGTGAGACGGCTTGCTCATATTTCATATAACAACACATTGGTTGTTTTGCGTTTCCATTTAATTAAAAAGAGAATTATTTGTATAAAGATAACAAAAAGTTGATGGCTAACACACAACGGGCATCGCAAAAGTGATAGTTATCTTGGCTTTGTCCTTGAATTTTGAATCTAAAGACACTAGTAGAAAATCACATTTCATAATTCCAGCGTTCACGTTTTGTGTAGCAGGTAATCAGCTCTAACCGTTTTATTTTCAATTTTATCGTGGCTACCAAATAATTGCCTTTTTTTTTTTACTCTTTTTACTTGTTTCAGGCTGGAGCACCGCCTTTAATCGAGCAACTCGACCCCAAGACTTATTCTTTGTAAGCCCAATACTTATTCTATCAGTCTCTTTTGCCGAACCGCTAGTTGACGGGGACATAAACACCGCAGCATCGGTTGTCAAGCAATGCTAGGGGGACAAAAAGAGACACGCACACACACACACACACACACAAACAGAGTACAGGACAAACAATACAAGGAAAATTCCCCATATATATATATATATATATATATATATATATATATGGGGAATTTTCCTTGTATTGTTTGTCCTGTACTCTGTTCTTTCGTTATATATATATATATATGCATATATTTTATTTATTTATTATATTATATTATATATATATATATATATATATATATATATATATATATATATATATATATATATATATATATATATATATATACATATACATATATGCGACGGGCTTTTTTCAGTTTCTGTCTGCCAAATCCACTCACAAGGCTTTGGTCGGCCTGAGGCTATAGCAGAAGACACTTGCCCAAGGTGCCACGCAGTCGGACTGAACCCGGAACCATGTGGTTGGTAAACAAGCTACTTACCACACAGCCACTCCTGCGCCTATTACATATTAGTTTTACAGATACACACACACACACACACACGCACACACACACACACACACACACACACACACACACACACACACACATGTATATATATATATATATATATATATATATAACAGTTCAAAAGGTTTTACTGCTCCGTGAAATGAAAAGGTATCTGCAGCATTAAACTTACTAATTTCGAGTGCATGCATGGTTTAGGAATCATGTCATTGCCCTTCCCCCTCCTCCTCCTCCTCCTCTTCCTTCCATTAAGACAGTAACCACTGTTCTCTTTAAAGTAAGCCCTTCAATTACAAGAGACTATATATTATATTTTTAATTGCCAAGATCAAAGAGAATCATTTTACCATAAATACTTCCTGTTTAATGTGCACGCCTGTAACTATGTTTCCAACTGCCTACTTTGCCAAGCAAACATCAACAATCGACTTTGAAAGACTGATATGGCTAATAGCTTAATTTTATTTATTTGTTTTATCTCCTGTAGCTATTGGGTCATCCCATAAATTATACGGGGTTTTCAATTGCATGAACTAAAATTTGGAGCATATTTTGCTTTATAACTTCAATAAAGCTCTCCACTTCACACACCTTCCCTAACCGACTCCTCCCCTCATTCAAACGAGCCAACAATCTACGAGACTTCTTGGTCCACAGCTTCTTCTCTCACCCAACTTCCAAACCCGCTCTTTCTCCTGTTCGCACCCACACTTCCCCTTAACTTTCCAACACCACCCTTCTCAAAGGCACACATCATCGACCCTATCATATCACTGACTCCTTCACCTACATTTCTAGCAACGTCACCTATAGCATCTCCTGCTCTCTCTCTCTCTCTCTCTCTCTCTCTCTCTCTCTCTCTATCCTTCTCTATACATCGGTCAAACGGCTCGCCGCCTGGCCAACCGGTTTCCGGAACACTTCCGAGACATCGGACTCGTCAACGGTCTCGCGCCATTTCCGCTCTACCGGTTACTCTTTACAACACCTATCTGTGTTCGGATATATATATATATATATATATATATATATATATATAAATGGAGTTTAACGCAGGTATAGTTCAAATACTTCCGGCACATGTTTCGAAGATTTCACTGATATTATTCCAAAGGCAAGGAATTCTGACTTCTCTGTAATTCTGAACTATTTTTCATTATTTTTTTCTAAAAATCCCCTAGTAAATACGGTTATAGAGCGTGCATACCGATGTAAACATTGGCAAAAACACACCTTTAGTTCATATAAGTAATTTCTATCATTACATATAATATAGACACTAATTTTCTTTTTATATTTAGCATTCACTAAAATAATATCCCTCCTCTTTCTATAGGCTACTTCTGACGTTATATCATATAATGCTTTTTCAAACAATATTAATAGCGTTCAGTAAATCACTATACATATCCATCAATTTCTATTAAAATGTCTTATTAACGAGTTTCAGTTCTTCACTTCCCTGAAGAGGTTACATTGTTTTACACCATTTATTCCTTTCAAATAATATCAGTGAAATCTTCGAAACATGTGTCGGAAGTAAAAGTATTTAAATTATACCTGTGTTAAACTCCATTTATTTATTCATTTATATTACAGAAAATTCCACGTAAAACCGACGTTTCTACCTTTAACAACAAGGAGTTACAACCTCTTTACTTGTGGGATTTTCTGCTACCCTGGTAACTAAATATCTATTTTTTCCGTGTTAATTGTTAACAAGGGAAAAATACAGTCATCTATATATATATACACTTACTACTATACACTCACGTATACATCTATGTATGCATCTATGTGTGTGTATGTATGTTTGTATGTATCTATCTACCTATCTACGTACTGAGAGGGAAAAGATACAGCCTTATACATTTGAGAATGAGGAAGGCAAATTTATCTATGATGAGACGCATCTTGTAGAGATGCCATGGAAACCTCACCGTCGTGACACTAAAGTGGAGGGGGGGGGGCAAAACTTGAAGCACAAGAAGAGAGTAGTAGACGGAGAGGACATTCACATATAGGGAAATATATAACCTTTTAAAGTCTTGTCATTATTAAAATGTAAGCTAAAATGTCTTAATTCTCTTTTTTTTCATATTCTTCAACGTCTTCCATATATTCTTTCTTACGCTCTGACAAACTCTTAATTTGTTAATAAATCAACGGAAAATAAAACAAGAATTATCTCTCTGTTACACAAAATGTCGACGTACGATTAAAAACGTTGTGCTCGAATTGCCATGAAATGTAATTTTCTGCCATTATAAGAAGAGATATGTAAAATTTAAGCCAAAATAACTGGCTTTTTGTTTGCTTCGCCTCATTGTTATACATCTACGTTTTGTTGCCTAACTTAAAATTACTATGATCAACACATATTTTCTATCACAAGATTTACCAATGGGTCTTAGTTAATTTTCGGGTGCTTAAACCAAATCTCGCATCAGATCTTATGTAACACATCAGATTTTTGAGAAAAAAATCTTCCATGCATGCTGAAAAGCCGCTGTTGTTTAATGCTCATAAGGGAAGAATTAAACATACCTAGATAAATGTTTAATACACAATGAGTATTTTTGTTATCGAATAAACAAAACACAGACTCGAGGGAGTAAATGCATACTAGCATTTAAGAATTTAGCTTGGTGGTAACAAAACATGACTACCAAATCTCTTTTCATTATGGTCATTCATTCTGCAAAAGATTCCTTTTTTTTTTTTGATATCTTGTGCACAGCTTCTAGAATGTTTCTTATGTAGATCCAGCAGTGATCTGCCATCATGTTTCATCCCCATCGTGCTTGGTAGCTTTTCTCCAATACTTTTACGTTTTCATGAAATTCATCACCTTGTTCTTCACTAAAATAACACACGTTCTCTGGAAACCCAAGTGACTGCCTAAGTAGTACAATTTTATGCTAAATCTAGATCCAGGGGCTTTCAAACTCAAGAGCAGCTCCACCACAATCTCTTGATATTTAACAACTTTCCTGTTTCCAAGGAAATTGCGCACAACATAAGAGAAGAACTTCCAAGCTCTACCCTCCGCCGCATTCATTGTTGTAACAAAATGCGGATCCCTGAGGAGTATTTTAATTTGAAGTCCATCAAACATTCCTTCCTTCTTCTCGTCACAATTTTGGAATGGGTTGTACGTATATATATATACATATATGAAGCAGTCTTCACTGTGAACTTGGAAGAATTGAAGAGCTTTGATGAATTGCTTCATCACGCCAAGTTTCAACACAGGTTTTGCAAAGTTTGTGGGGAGCCCAGGTTTTGTCCTGGTCTCCAATCGTTATTTTAAAGTATTCAAAATTATTTAAATGCATTATTTTAAAGTTATAATTGATGCACCTTTGAGTCTGCAGAGTAAAGTTTCCACAGATATAATAGAAATATCCAGGTCATTACAGCACATCTCTTTGGTGTTGTATCCATAAGTAGATCAAAGTGGTTCAGCTCACGCCTGAAAAGAAGAGATAGGGTTTTAAAACAAACTCTGCTTCAACGTATTATTCAAAATTACTTTCACAATCCAGCCAAAATTCCCGCAAATAGTGGTGCAAAATTAACTTCTGGTGTGATGTGCTTGAGCTAAATAAAAGTATATACTGATGACACAAAAATGTGATGTGATAGACCAAATCTGAGGTCGGTTTTTGAATCAGCACCCCAAAATTAGTCTCAGATTTTATACCAGACAAAAAGTTATATTTTGTTGACCAGGGTTATTATGAATTTTCTTTGTAATAAATTCATAAAGAAAAGATATATTTTCCTATTAGACAAATAAGAGCAAGCGATTGCCATCGCTCTTACTTGCACGACCACTATTTCTGTAATCTGTACAGGGTACAGGTAGATCCAAACATCGCAATATATGTTACTTTTCATACATAGGTGAGCAGGTAGAATCGTTAGCGCGATGGCCGAAATGCTATCAATCATTTTGTCTTTACGTTCTTTGTTCAGTTTCCACAGAGGTCGCTTTTGCCTTCCGTTATTTCGGTGTCGCCTGCATCGATGTGATTAACTTACTACCAAAATTACTGCTCTTGTGCCAAAACTTGAAATAAGTATATTTTCATGATTGAACAACTGAACCTCGAAGGTCTGTATAAGGAGGAACACAATGCCGCTACTTTTATCAATAATGATCGTTCAGAGTGGTTCTATGATGTTTACTTGGCGAAGAATGCAGTTGGAAAAGCAATCACTGAGTTGCAGATTAAGCAGCAAGAGATATATCTTCAAGACATTTTCTTTGATGTTAGCAGTTGAAGAATTAAGTATAATCCCTTATAACTGAACAGCCGTATTCAACGCCTTCACACTATGATACTAGAAAGAGAAAATTAGAAATGATTATCAAGCATTATCTGCATCAAAAGCCAGTCGGATGGATGCAGCAAATAAAACTGTTCGTTTCAAACAAGAACAAGAGAAAAAAATGTTGAAACATTAGAATACGAGCAGCTCGTCTAAGGAGGCGCTGATGGATATGCAAATGTTGTTAGATGATAAGTAATCTAATCGAGCATGTCTGAGTAACTATTTGCATATATTGGAGCAGATCTTGGTAGATGAAAGAGCAAAACTAGTAAGTGTTGTCAATACATGGTTAGGTAACTGAAATGGGATCGTGCTTGAGTTTCTTTACATAACTTGCGTTATGTAAAGTTCAACTGGCAGATATTGAATCTATGATAAAGGTAAATCTTTTTGTTCGCTGCTCCGTAACGAAGAATAATTTCTTATCCTGTTCTCGGAGATTTCTCTTCTAAACACGTTTAAAGAACGCCTTTATCGTTGTAAACATTGGCAAAAACCTACCTTTAGTTCCTTTAAGTAATTTCTATCAATCTAGAAAATTCGACCATTAACTGTCTTCTTACATTTCATTTCCACTCCATATATCTATTTCCACGTTTTCAAGTTTCATTCGCTTTCATTTATCACACTATATTTCTCCATTCTAAATGTTTTGTTAATTTCTGTCTTTCTCCTCCTTCTCTGTCTCCAAATTGCCTTTGACGATAAATCTATTAACGGTTTTACAAATACAAATTGCCTGCGTTCCCCTTCATCGTATACTCTGTAATCACAATCGTTTAAAATGGCTTATTGGTGAGTTTTGTTTTTCTTTTGTTTTTAATTAATTAAATGAAAATTAATAAATATTAGGAATATTACAATATAGAAAGAACAAAAATATAAATGAAGATATTTTAGCTTACATTTTCATAAATGCTGCAAAGATCAGCAGTTGTATAGATTTCTTTCTATGTCAATGGTTGTCCATTTGGCACATTGTTTTTCTCGTGGTTGAAGGAATCACGTGCGTCTCTGTTATCAAATCATTTTAGACTCACTCCGCATCTTGCGCTTCGCATCATAGATAATTTTGTACTTTCAAGTTATATATATATATATGTGTGTGTGTATGTGTATGTGTGTGTGTGTATGTACGTATGTATGTATGTATGTATGTATGTATGTATGTATGTATGTATGTATGTATGTATGTGTATTTTTAAACGTGTACAGATAACACGCAAAAAATAAGAGTTACCAGGGAGGCAAAAATTCACATAAGCATCAAGGATGTTAAAGCCTACTTATAAAGGTAGAAATTCAAGGGTTAAGGGAAATGATATCCTATAACTGAGACAAATTAAGAAATATAGTCAAACGCAGGTGGTATTTAAATCTTTATACTTCCGACATATGTTGCGAAGAAAACATTGACATTATTCCGGAGGGAATGAAATAGTGTAAAAGCATCCGATCATCCATTTCTTAATTCATGTAAATTATACAAAAGCATTAAGCTAAGATATCTTCATCTATTTTCTGTTCTTTTTTTAGTCTCTCTTATTTCAAAATTTATAATACTCTTAAAAATTATTTATTTACGATTTAATTAAATTGAAACAAAACAGTAGCTAGAGGCTATCTCTTTTTAAAAATGTATACGTGCGATTAAACATACTGCGCTCAATTTATAGTGAAAGGTGATTTTAAGCTTCTGTTTCTATTTTATCTCCAAGACAGTATGTAAAATTTAAGCCAAGATAACTTTCATATTTCTTCCGTGTGTTATACAACTATTTTCTTTTTGTTATCTGTCTACAAATTACCAATTTTCATATTAATTAAATTGAATCGAAACACAGCAATTTGTTTTTTACTGCTAGTCAAATGATGAAGAAGCCGTTGCCTTGTCGTAGCTGAAATTTCTGTGCAGATGACATGCGAAATGATAAAGAATAAAATAAGTAGCTTTGGATGTAGGTTAACACATAAAGTTTAAACTGGGTATATATATATATATGTATGTATATATATATAGATAGATAGAGAGAGAGAGAGAGAGAGACAGACAGACAGACAGACAGATAGATAGATAGATATAGATATACACATACATACATACATACATATTTATAATAATAAGGGATAAAATCGTAAAATATATTGTCAGCGACTACCATCTCTCTCTATAAACGGCAGTTTGTCTGTGCGTTTTCTGTGTGTCTCTGTTTTCTCGTACCCTCACTCTGACCACGGCTTTCAACCGATTCTGATGAAACTTGACACACACATAGCCCAATGTCATAGTTCAAAACTAACGCAGCGAAAATTTTGAAAAGTTCCTCCAGTTCTGAAAAAAATCGATAAATTCGACATGGGGGCGAGAATCAGAACCCCAAACCCCAGACCGTCTAGGGGACGCAACTCCACCTTTTTAACTCTCAAAAAAATTTACATCATTTTTTTTCCCATTTTTGTTGCTATTTTTTGGCTATAACTCTCTAAAAATGCTTTATAGTTATTTCCCTTACAAACCTGAGCAACGCCGGGCGATACTGCTAGTATGATATAAACCTGTTAAAGTGAATTCACATAGAGAGATTTATAAGAGTATAAAATACAATTATAAATAAGGGCATAGAAGAGGTCATGCCTATGCTGAAAATAGAAGCCAAATCGTGAAATCACTTAAAACTATCACTTTTAAAATACACACATGTTGAAATTGAGGGATCTAGCTCACAGAAATTCATAAAATAGTTAACCTTGAATGGATGAATTTCTGGATTAGTCTAATAACTTTTCCTGATTAGTAAGGCATACTTAGGGAAATAAACATAGGTACGTATAAATATCTCATTTATTGATACATGCCCAGGTTTGTTCGCATAATTAACAATATATTCGTATATACGCTATCTTATTTTGCAACAACTCAGTATTCTCTGCTCCCGCTTGTTACGATCAATTATCTGCTACACTAAACCGCCGGTCTTCTGGTCCAAAAGTTGGTTGCAAATCATTTCTAGTTTCCTCTATGTAATCAATTATAAATACGTGTTCTCTTTAAAGAATTCTCTTCAGTTACAAGGGATTATAACCAATTTTCTTCTCACTGCTAAGATCAAATAAAATGCTTTTAAGATAAGTCTCTCGCTGCTTAATCTGAACGTCAGTGATTACATTTCCAAGAAAACATCAACAGCAAGACACTTTGAAACACCAGTTGTAAGAAAGGAACCTATGTTGTTTTATACGCTACAAAATAGTCTGATGTTCAGGAGTACCTGTATAAATAATATAATATATTGCAAGCTGAAAATCTAACTGTAGCTCGTTGAGAATAAGTTGACGTACGCTTCTACAGAGCATAGTCAAGATGATTAATGAGAGTAATCGATCAGCCGTTTTGTATCAAATTTTCCTTGTCCATACTTTGTCTATACCACCTGTCTTTTTTGTGAATCTCATATATATATATATATATATTTGTGTGGTGTGTCTGTGTGTGTATGCATATATATATATATATATATATATAATATATATATATATATATATATATATATATATTATATTAAATTAGATATAAAACCACTATTAGGCAATCAAACAATGAAAAACTTAAGCCAATACATAAAATTAATTAATTATATTATTTTAAATATATATCAAAAAGTATTAAAAGTTTAATAAATAATGTGTAAAACACTACGATCGTTTCATGGCTGTCCAATTCGTAATAATTCGAGTTATGTTTACAGTCAATCTTCAGGTAATTGAAATATCTAAAATATAATCAGAAATATTTAAACAATATTTTTAAGATATAAATAATATAATAATTTTACTTATAATAAGCTCTATTATCAAACTAGAAACATAGAACTATATATATACATACATGCAAATTTGCTACTTGGTACATATACACTGATGCTCGCATAGGGTACTTACCTATGGTTAGGTACCTCTCACTTCAGTGTTACATAGGTTTTAGTTGTTATAGGAATGGAAAGGATATTGCATGCTGATATTGTGTCTAACATTGAAATTGCTGTTTATCATTTTGAGTCGGTTACAAAGCAAATTAATCATTTCTAGAAAGACAAGAAGTCGCTCGCTTGAACATACCCAGAAATAAAAAAGAGTAGCAGTTTTCCTGGCTAAAAAGTTTATATAACTCTGCCTATCTTGAATTTAAAATGTAAACAGTGTAGTCTAGGCTCACAGTTCACGATAATTCGAGTGAAGCATTTTTAATCGGAGGGAACATTTTATGTAGCAGATGATACTTGACATTTTGTTTACATTAAAATGAAGTAGTTTTGGTGAAGCATTATGTAATATAACTTCAAAGAGATTTGCTGTGTAAGGCCGGAACAATGCGAACAGATATAAAGTAAACAACAAAAGGAAAGTGAAACAAAGTCGCAGTTTTACTTTGCATTTCTGTATTGCTCAATTGTGTACATCTGAGCAACGACTTTTCCATCCATCGCTTTTTCCAAATGTTCTGAAGAAGGGGTCATAAGCCCGAAATATATAAATACAAGGGAAAACTGCAACTTTGTTTTGTTTTGTTCTACTTGTCCTTTTTTTCTTTCTCGCATTGTTCCGGCTTAACACAAACACCTTCTTTGAAGTTTTGGTTTTCATTGTATTATAAGGAAAATTAATACTTTGTTGGAGTGTATGAAAAACGAAATGGAAGCGAGTGAAGAAATAGCAAAAAACTTTTACTTTTTTAATCTTAAGTCTTTACAAAGCTGGTGAGCTGGCAGAATCGTTAGCACGCCGGGCGAAATACTTAGCGTTATTACGTCTGTCGCTACCTTCTGAGTTCAAATTCCGCCGAGGTCGACTTTGCTTTTCATTCTTTCGGGGTCGATTAAATAAGTACCACTTACGCACTGGGGTCAATATAATCTACTTAATCCCTTTGTTGTCCTTGTTTGTCCTCTCTGTGTTTAGCCCCTTGTGGGTAATAAAGAAATAGGTATTTCGTCTGTCGCTACCTTCTGAGTTCAAATTCCGCCGAGGTTGACTTTGCCTTTCATCCTTTCGGGGTCGATTAAATAAGTACCACTTCCGCACTGAGGTCGATATAATCTATTAATCCATTTGTTGTCCTTGTTTGTCCTCTCTGTGTTTTTAGCCCCTTGTGGGTAGTAAAGAACTAGGTATTTCACTCGTTACTATGTTCTGCGTTCAAATTCTGCCGAGGTCGACTTTGTCTTTGAAGCTTTCAGTATCGATGAAGGAAGTTCCAGTGAAACATTTGCGTCAATATTATCGACCAGTCTATTTTATATATACCTTTTCTTCTTCATTTTTTCTCTTGAAAAACGCCGCCGCCGTGGTAATCTCATTCTCGCCCACAACATCATAAGCGGAAAGTGTAACCTCTCGAAAGAGCTGTTCTTCACTCCTGCTGCGGGGTCATTCCGAAAAGCTCTACCTGCGACGATTTCATCTCAATCGAAGGAGAGGAGCTTTCTCCGTCCGGGTTGCGGATCCGTGGAACAAGCTGCCAGACGAGATGGTGAAGATGCCGACGACTGCTTTGTTCAAAGCCTCCCTGGACCTCAAGTGGCCTGAACTCTTTACATGAGCACCACCCTGTACTTAACTCCATGTCCCCCTACATGGCCTTGCTATTTGCTTTTGAGCCAAATTAACTAACTAACTAACTAACTAACTAACTTTTCTCTGATGACCTGACCTCTCTTCCTTTACTCACGACTGCGCAGAATCTGTGTCATTGCCCTTCTATTATTCTTCTCGTCATAGAAATATTTCTCTTTCTCAGCATTGATCTTTACAACTTACATTATCCCTATTGCTATCAAATTACTTTCTTTCATTTCTAAGTTGTTTACTTTCTCTCTCTCTCTCTCCCTCTCTCTCCACCCCTCTCTCTTCTTAAAAAAATTTAAAGACCGTAAGATAGCGCCTTGAAAGGCACAAGTCCAGGCAATTTTGTTTATGGAAGACCAGCAGTCGCCCAAGCATAGCAGCCTTCCTTCTCCATGCAAAAGTTAAAATCTGATACAGCTTGGTACCAATGACGTAGCAACGTATTTCTGAAGCTGAATGAACTGGAGCAAAGTGAAATAAAGTAACTTGCCTAAGAACACAACACACAGCTCGGTACGAAATCGAACTCACTGCATCGTTAATGTGAGCTCAACGCTCTAACCACTGCGGCATTCCACTTTTCTTTTCTTACTGTTATGTTAATGTCAAATCTTCTTTAAATTTCACCTCCCTCTCTCTCTCTCTCTGTCTTACTGTTGACCCATACTTTCTTCATTATTGGAAGCACTCCGTCGGTTACGACGACGAGGGTTCCGGTTGATCCGATCAACGGAACAGCCTGCTCGTGAAATTAACGTGTAAGTGGCTGAGCACTCCACAGACACGTGTACCCTTAACGTAGTTCTCGGGGATATTCAGCGTGATACAAGGCCGGCCCTTTGAAATACAGGTACAACAGAAACAGGAAGTAAGAGTGAGAGAAAGTTGTGGTGAAAGAGTACAGCAGGGATCACCACCACCCTCTGCCGGAGCCTCGTGGATCTTTATGTGTTTTCGCTCAATAAACACTCACAACGCCCGGTCTGGGAATCGAAACCGCGATCCTATGACCGCGAGTCCGCTGCCCTAACCACTGGGCCATTGCGCCTCCACGTTCTTCATTATATATCTCCCAAATTCTTTGTCCCGTAATTTCTCTTCGTATCTTATTTCTTTCTTAATGCATTTTCCATCCCCGCTATCCATTTCCTTTCATTCTCTATCTTGTATTTCTTGCTTTCTTTATATCTCTTCCTGTTTTTCAATCTCTTTTGCTTTCTTTCCTTTCAGCTGTTCGCTTGTTCCATTTTTGCATCCAATTCCTTATTTTGTGCTTTACACATTTTGCTTTCATTCATCTTCTGGCTGTATTTCTCTTTAAAACCACATTTCTTCAAATTACCATTAATTTACAGTGACGTTATTTTATTCTTTAAATATAAATTTGCATCTTTAAATATACATTTGCTTAAGAACAGAAATTTGCATCTGCTCGTGGCTGTAATTCGAACTCATACACATAAAATTTCATACGCCACTTAAAGAAATAACATTCTGGTGAACCTCATAGTCTTTTCGTTGACGAGTGGTGACAGCATAAGTTTCACAACGGAAGCTCAATTTTGTTTTGTACGTTCAAGTTCTGATCACGATTTTATGAAATCTTCTTCTTCTTCTTCTAGGAATAACTCCCTAGAAAATAATAGTATACAAATTATGTCCCAAAATTTTACAGTTATCAGTTGGCAAGCCAGGACATGCTCTATTTGAAGAACAAAAGATCTGCACGGAGACAAAACTGCAGGATTATGCTACCATGAATGCAGCCCGTAGAAAACGTCAGAAAAAAAAAGAACACAACACTTTCCCTGAACATTTTACTATCAGACAGCAAGTTGATGCAGGTAGTTTATCCCGTTCCTATATCTCCTTCCCTCTCTCTCTCTCTCTCTCTCTCTCTCTCTCTCTCTCTCTCTCTCTCTCTCTCTCTCTCTCTCTCTCTCTCTCTCTCTCTCTCACTATATATATATATATATATATATATACATGCGTAGAGGTTAGTCAAAATATGTACGAGACTGACTTCTTCCAGTAACGTTTTCAAAACGTTCTGCTTTCGTGACATTATTACTTTATTTTCTGCAGAATACCACCATACGCGGTGCTTGTAACTTAGTTTAGAAAATGTTCTCACTTTCCAAATGGTATTATTTAGCATTATGTATATACTCTTTTACTCTTTTACTTGTTTCAGTCATTTGACTGCGGCCATGCTGGAGCACCGCCTTTAGTCGAGCAAATCGACCCCGGGACTTATTCTTTGTAAGCCCAGTACTTATTCTATCGGTTTCTTTTGCCGAACCGCTAAGTGACGGGGACGTAAACACACCAGCATCGGTTGTCAAGCAATGCTGGGGGGACAAACACACACACACAAACACACACACATACATATATATATATACATATATACGACAGGCTTCTTTCAGTTTCCGTCTACCAAATCCACTCACAAGACATTGGTCGGCCCGGGGCTATAGCAAAAGACACTTGCCCAAGATGCCACGCAGTGGGACTGAACCCAGAACCATGTGGTTGGTAAGCAAGGTACTTACCACACAGCCACTCCTGCGCCTATATATATATATATTTTAAAAAACAGATTCTGTTGTCGGGGCTCTCTTATCCTAATGGTTCTGAACACTCAACCGGGTTTCAAGATGTCCAGCACTTGAAGATGTGCTACCCGCTGTAGAATAGCGGCATTCGCACCGCTTATATGTTTGATTAGAATGCACATACATTTATAATTCATACATCACCATGTGTCTATCTGTCAATCTATCTATTTATTTATGGGCATATATATATATATATATATATAGATAGATATATATATATATGTGTGTGTGTGTATGTGTGTGTCTGTGTGCATATGTGTGTGTTATATATATATTATATATATATATATATATATATTATTTGTGTTGTTAGATTGCAGCCATGATGGAACACCAATTTCAAGACGTTTTTAGTCAAATGAATCACTTCCTTATCTATTTTTATTAATTCCGGTACTTATATTATTGATATCTTCTGCTGAACCATTACGTTATGTTGTCTTAACTACACCAATCTCGGTGGCCATTCGATGGTTCACAAAAATACGTACACACAGTCATACGTACCAATACATACACCCCCATAAATATATATATATATATATATATATATATATATATATATATATATATATATATATATATATATATATATATATATATACAGAGATAGTGAGAGAGAAGAAAGGATGAAAATAACACAGAAGATTTGTTTTACGGGATTCATGAGTATATTAGAGCCATGATAATAATATTATACAATTTTGTACAAAATAGAGGTTTGTTCTTTGAACATAATTGAAGTAAGGACCGATTTTGCAACGCTCCGCCACCACGTGCGGTTCCCCACTAAATTATTTTCTACCATATATATATATATATAGATAGATAGATAGATAGATAGATAGATAGATAGATAGATAGATAGATAGATAGATAGAGAGATATAACGGTTTTCCTTTCAATTTCGATCTATACGAAATCCACTCAGAAGTCTTTGGTCTGCTTGGGGCTATATTAGAATACAACATGTGGTTGGGCGGAAAAGATAAATATATGCATATGTTTGTTTTATTAATTCGTATACACATAAACTCTTACTGCCTCCGTCTATCGCTTCTTCTCTCTATTTCGCTCTCTCTTTTTCTTTATTTCTCCGTTGCTGTGATTTATTTTATTCATTTTTTACTTCTTACTTTGTTTATTCTCATCTTACTTTCTGTGTATCAATATCTCTACAACGGGGAGTATTACCGAGCTGGAGGTAGCTGTTAGTGTTGCGTTTAGCAATATATATATCGGAGGAAGGGGTGATCAACTGTGTAGTCTGAGATAACCCATCGTTTTGCTTCTCTGAAATGTCATGCATCAACAACAACTTGTATTAATTATAGAAGCGATACGTACATTATGATATGTCTGATCAGACTTAAAATGCATGATGATTAATTGACTTCGTAATCAGAAAAATATGGTTCACATGGAAAAAAAAATAACATGGATAATTTCATTAAGAAACATTCAATTAATTAACAATATACTACATAATTAAATAGTTGATAATAAGCACCAATAGAAAATGTACAACCTTCAAATAAAAATAAAAAGATTATTAGTCTGCTTGTATAATTCTAATAATTTCGCGGTGTAAAATATAAAATTTTCCAGTAACGACATTTTTTAAGCTACACCATTGCCATATTAATTGGCGATGATATTTTCCATTTCATAAAAGTAATTAACACTTTGTTGCTGCATTGGTGTTTGATATTAGTGTGGTATATGTATGGCTATAGTTGTAGAGGCGCAGACATTGGTGTGTGCTATGACGTTTGATTCACCATTATACGTTCCTGAGTTCATTCCCATTGCTTGGAACCTGGATTAAATGACTTCTAATACAACCGCTCGATTACAAAGGCTTCTGAATGGATTTGGTAGACAGAAATTGAAAGCGTTTCGTATATATATATATATATATATATATATATATATATATATATATATATATATATATATACATACATTTTTTAAGTAATTCCAATAATAGTCTTTATAAAGTTTGTACAGATTTCCAGTCTTATCAGATTGAACCAACATAGTATCCATAGAATTGATTTCCTTGGTGATGTTGCGAAGATACCTCAGATGTTTATTTCTTAGTGGTGATCTTTGAAATTTTACAATTCTCACAATGGACCAGAGATCATCTTCAAATTGCTTCAATCTTGGGTTAGGCGGCGGACTATTTTTAGATTTAAATAACTTGTTGAACTCAGATGTTTTATCATTAGTGTGTTGTTGAGTGTCATTTTCGTCAAAGAAAAAGGTAAGCCATCTTATTCGGTTGATGAATGAATTAATCTTAATGACAAGTTGTTTAAGGAAAACATTCTTAGGTGGAATAGGAATGTCCTTAAGAGATGCGTTTATATTCAATAACTCCATATGCTGTAACTATTCAGTTAGCAGGTTATTAATAAACCTGATTAAAGTATTATAAATAGATGAGTGTATTTTTACCTTGTTAACAATTAACACAGAAAAAATAAATAAATAGTTACCAGGGCAGCAAAAATCTCACAAGTAAAGGTGTTGTAACTCCTTATTTATAAAGGTAGAAACTTCGTGTTTACGTTGAATATTTTCAATAATATGAATAAAAAATGGAGTTAACGCAGGCGTAATCAAATATTTTTACTTTCGACAAATGTTTCGAAAATTCCACTGATACTATTCAAAAGAATAAATGGTATAAACAATGCAATCTTCTCCTCAGGAAAGTGAAAAAAACGAAACTCGTCAATAAGACATTTTAGCAAAAAATGATGGATTTGTATAGCGATAGACAGAACGCTATTAATATTGTTTAAAAAAACCTTATATGATATAACGTCATAAGTAGCTAACAGAAAGAGTAAGGATATTAATAGTGAATGTTAAATATAAAGGAAATTAAAGTTTAAATTATATATAACGATAGAGACTACTTATATGCCCTAAATGTATGTTTTTGCCAATGCTTACATCTGTATGCTCGCTCTATAACCGTGTTTACTAGAGTATTTTTAGAAAAAATAATGAAAAATAGCTCAGAATTACAGAGAAGACAGAATTTGTTGCCTTTGTCATATGGTATCGAAATTGAGAGGATCAACCATTCTAAATGAAATTGTTCATTGTGGTCTTTTAAATCCCAAATCAGTTTGCTGAGACCGGTACTATTCCGAGTACTGATTATACACTGGTATGTAGAATTTTTAATCTTAGAGTTACTTGACATAAACTTAATTCTATTGGAATTGAATTCAGATACAATAACCTTGTTATTAATATTTCTAGAGGGTTGGATGGTATTAGCTAAATTAATGTTAGTATTAGTAAATGTATTAATATTTAACAGTTTGTTATTATGAGAAGATATGATTTGCAAGAGATTTTTTGTGTTTGAAAAACCTATCCTAACCTTATGTGAATTGATTATAGAGTGATATCTATAATTGTTTGGAAAATTCCTAGCAATAGCTTGACGAAACAGCAGTGGGAGATTAGATTTAATTTGTCTCCCGTAAAGAATTATTAACCAAATATTTTTACTAGTATTCATAGAGTAATTATATAGGGAGAATTCACGAAAAAAACAAAGACGAAGAGAAGTGTTGTAGAAAATAAACAGATGTATTAGTATAACGCTCAGGAATTGAAAAAAGTAT
>NC_043019.1:1342902-1345402 GCF_006345805.1 Octopus sinensis
CTGCTTGCTTTCACTGAATAAAATCTTGCTATTTGGTCAAACACGTCTACCTTATTTTCATGATTATGGTGTCAGGCTTTCTCTCGGGGTTATTTTCAGAAGGAACTTCTACATGTTGATGTAAGGTACTCAAAACAACAAAAGACTTTGATATTTTTTACTGATACGATGTGTGATATTAGGATTGCCTGTGGATTTCAAAACCATAGTTTCATGGACTGGTTTCATTTGTTTTACTGTTTCTGGTTCCGGGTTGGAGAGGCTTTGCAATTACTGAATATCTAAAACGTTGTCACGTGTATTTATAAAGAAAAGCAAGTGAAACTTTCAAAAGTTGCGAAAGCGTCAATTGACACCTTCGGAACTTATCAGTAGTATGTGGTTTATATAATATATATATTGTATATAGAAAAGTAACTCTAGGCGAAATGTCATTGCTTGAGAAGAAAATCAATATCCTTGGTTTGATGTGTTTGAATATAAGGTCTACTCCAAAATTAAAGGATTACTGGTAACAACGACAAGAACATGCACAACACACGCACTCCGTGAAGAGAACTGCTGTTCAGACTTTCAGTGTCTAATGAAAATGACGACAGGCTAAATGTTAAATTTTTATATCCAGGACCGTTTTAGAAGCAATATAAGTCACCTGGAAAATCAATGCACTGGGCCCTAAATTCTTTATTTATTGACTGCAGGTATTTATTTATTAACCAGGGGATACATAGATCGGAATTGTTCTTCTGGGTCTGTGAGGCCGTCCTACAACTGTCCAGCGCTTAGGGAGTTTCTGTTCTTAACATTGAGGATTCCTGGCAGCTAGGCAGTTGTTATTTGATCAGTTCTCAGACGATAGATTCCCCAATGTATATTAACTAAGTTTAATTGATGTGCAATCCCTAAGGATATTTTAACGCTAACTGGTTCGTTTAATCTTTTATAAAGATCAAGTTTTATTGAAATTGGAATACTGCTCACACGACAAGAAGGAAGCTTTTTCTAGAGACACAAATATTCCAGACCACTTGACTGTAATGATTGTCTGCTGAATCACAGACACTCACTATGATATTTAATGCAAACTTTATCTAACGAACACCCTGTATAGTTCTCGATGCTGTATCTACTGCAACCACTACAATGACGCCTATTCCACTGCCTACCTTCATTTAACCACATTTAACTGCTTACCTTCATCACACAATTCCCATGTAGTTGCCCTGTTCCCTTTACGGATTTCCTTAGAGTGACTTATCCTTAAGACGTCACAATATATACATTACTTAAGATCTCACTTAAGACGTCACGATAAATGCGTTACTGAAGTTTGCTTCGCCATACCAAAAACCACCTGGAACCAATTCTTTACTTAGGTCTCCTATGCCTGTTGTCAAATGACTGTAGTCTGAACTAAACCTCCACAGTATTTTGGCGACAACGTTAGAAATATCTGCAAATATAATGGATTCCCATCTACCAATGAAATATCGGTCAATTAAATATAGTTAAGTTCTATTTACTTGATAGCTTTCCATATTTTACTGTGAGAGTACTACTCTGAAGATTCTGCACAGAGGCTGTCCACATTTCGGGAATTTTATTTTCATGTAGTTTCACTATTCTTTATTTTTAACGTTTTATTTCTTATAATGCTTTGGCTGGCCAAGATAAATATTCTCTGAATTGTTGCCGTGCATTTATTTACAATAAAGTAGAACTATATTTAAAGCAGTGAGCATTTATTATGCTTTTTATCTGCAGCATTGCATTACATAATATAACGTTAATATGTGTCCTGGAGCATAGGAAAGAAGACGGCGACAGACTGCAAATATATATGTGCAATTCCAATGCGGTTACATTTTCCTTTTATTCTTTCACTAGAATATATATTGCTGACAATAGAGAATCGTATTTTTTTTTCAAACGTTTAACACAATGAAAAGCGAGGCGACTTCCAATGCAACGTAACATGTGATGCTTAATGGAGAAGTCGATATATATATATATACATATATTGAAAAAGCTATGCTGTTTTCTATTCCTATTATGTTTGCCGCCGGGGGTACTATATGCACTGTTTCGTAAAGTTATTTCTTTGGTCAATATATATTGGTTTCAGATTTATGATTCGTACTATGAACTACTGTGCACTCTCTCTTTAAACAGTCGATAAAAGCAATTGTTGTTGCTTAGTTCTCCATGTACATATGCGGGTAAAACAGAGTCAATTGCTTAACTTGTCAGTGCTATATATTTATATCCATCAGTGGGTGATGGTGCTTATTTCTGCTTTGAGGGGAAGAAGTGAAAGCAATTGTGTTAAAAATGCAACGATACGAGAATGCTATTCTTCTTAATCTAGCCTGGTTTATTTAGCGACAAAACCGATTTTGGCAGTTTTTGAAATGACGAATAAGAATTCTCTGAATACAAGTTTCTCTAATCCACTGCCGAAGGATAAACAATATGATTCTATTCTGAAGTGGAGCATCAC